>NW_006786963.1:901406-931548 GCF_000442215.2 Lipotes vexillifer
GGTTATGTTCAAGTTTGAGGCTGTTTTCTTAAGAGGCGGAGATATGTCCTTCCTCATTCCTTCTGGCCAAAATGTGTTCATAATGATGGAACCTAAAGCATCTTGGATCATGAAATGGAAGCCACATGTTGAAAATGGCAGACTGACAATACCCAATACCCTCAAACCCAAATCATACCAAAACATACCAAATCGAACCACCATACCATACCTAAGTCATCTACCTAGAGTTTTATGTGAGAGATCAATTTCTCTGTTTTATGTATCACTGTATTTTTCTACTTCTTTGTTATAGCAGCCTAACCTGTAGCCTAACTAATATAACATGTTTCTTCTCCTATCATACTGATACCGATTTTCAATTGAAAAATTTTTCATTGCACGAAACCAAAATGGGCATTTTGGGGGGACATTTTCCCTAGTAAAATTTGGCTAGAATATTCTTATATTTCTAAATTTATATTTGTCAGCATGATTATAACTAAATACTCAGTAATGTGCATGAAACCCATATGATTTCATTTACACAGTGTTTAACATGAGGCTAAACAAATCTGTGGTGTTAGGGTCATATTAAAGGAAGCTAGCCATTCAAAGACAATCTTCTAAAGATTTTGGAGAGCAGGGAGTCATATGGCATTGAGAAAAGAGCTGAGAAATCAGGTAGATGCAGAATTAGATGCTAGAGAGCTGAATTTAGACACCATTTAATCTGGTTTTTTAGGGCTGTGAGATGGCGAAAGAACTTTAAGTAGTGACACCCAGGAAGAAGTCTCAGAAGCCCCTCCCCATTGTGTAAGAATGTTTATCTCTTTCATCCCGTTCTAGACAGAAGTAACTCACTGGATATATTAGAAGCATTAACTTAATTTAATCTTCGTAGAAATTACATTCCAGAACAAATTCTAAAACTTTTTGACTTTTCAGTTGAAAGTATATTTCATATGTTCCAAATCAGCTGCACTCATAAATGCTTTATTGTATTTTTACACTGATTATTTAAAAAGAAATAATCGGGGATAGGAATGAGGATTTCTTGGAATAACTATGTGCATTTAGCTAACCAGTTTAAATGAAACTCCAAATGACAAATAATGGATAGTGTGAAACACATCCTATGTATCTTTTCTATCTATAGTTCCCATGAGTCTGTTTTACTACTGATATCACGGGAGACGTGTTTTCCACTAAGAAAAATCAGCTAAGAATGGAATCTACCACATTTATGTACACCATGTGTTTCTTGTTTAAAATCTTTTATAAAGTTGAACAAGAAAATAAGTTAACAACATGAATTTCATTGCTGAGGTCTGAGCACCACAGTCACAAAGCCATTGGAAAGTTTTGTACCTACATCAGAGGAGGTAATAACCTTGAGGTTCCACTTGTAAACCTCAGACCTCCCAATAATAGTATTTTGGCAGCGATTAGGGTCCAAATGAACTTTTGGTCATGGATTAAAGTGAAATCAGGCTAGCTATATGTTTTTGTTACCCCACCTCCTTCCTGGTACCATTTAGCTGCTCCTCCATAAGCAAGGCAAAGGAGACAGATGGGTTCAGCAAGGGGATGGGAGGTTCTGTGAATGAAGGAAAATGGCGAGGAAGAGAGGTAAAGGAGTTAAGGGTGATTATAACAATGACCCATAGAATTTCAGACAGATTGCAGCAGAGCCAAACGTAAAACTCTTCTTCCCAAGCTAATAGTCTTTTTGTTTTGCATTTTTAGCCTACCACTGTCTTTTACTGTTTACAGAATATTTTCATAACTTTAAGACTCATTTTTTCAACGCTCCAATCTTCTTTGAGGAAAGATACCACATCCTATTTTACTTTTGTTTCATCATAAGAATAGGCATACCATAGGTGCTCAATAAAGTATACCAAATCATTGAATTAAGGATGCAGATTGGGGCTAAACTCATTAAAAGTTTTCCATTAAAATTGTCATCCCACTGCCAGAAACTTACCCAAGAAATATTTATTTAGTGTGGGTATTTACAGATACAGTACAGTGATTTTAGTGGGATTTTAATTTAGGTTTCATGTAGTATTCCCAATCCATCTGTTAATTGCACTGATTACATCCTCTGGCTGATTACACTGAAAATTGCTATCCATGCCTCAGGTCAGGCAATGAGAAAGTTGTGGGTTGAGTTGTGAGGGAGGATAAATCGATGTGAATTGAAGTAACAAGCAACCGAAAATAAAGGCAGGGGATGTTTGGAGAGAGTGTGCTGATTAGTCACCATGCTGAGCATTTCGCCTCAACAAAATCTAACTCTGTGGGCAGATTGAAAGCCTAAACTGCTGACTTACTGTGATGCCACATTGTCCCTTAAAGTAAAGTTATCAACTCTCTAAGTTGTATTTTATGTTATGTTATGTATGTATTTTATGTTATGTTATGTAGGAACAAACCTTCAAGTCCTTCCATGAGGAATGTTTCTTACTGCAATAGCTCGTCTCAAATCATTGTTTAAATTCCCAAAGTGTGAGTCACTTAACTCTCTAATCTGACCTCCTTAAGTGTCCAGTGAAATCCTCTATGTTCTGAGATGTAGTATAGTGTAGTCCAAGATTTAGGAGGTTTAGAGCACGTCTAACTTAGGCTTGAGTCTTGTCTTATTTGAGTATCATCTTGAGTCTTGGGTATTATCTCTCTAGGCAGAGGAAATTGGAAGGGTGAGAAACCAGAGTCAAAGTGAGGATTCTTTCAGGTCTGGTTTGTTCCCCCAAACACAAGAGCCTTGCTTAAGGCCAGTAAATGGAAGAGAGAAAATAAGAGAAGATAGAGCATTTCAGCAAATCAGTATTTGGCTGATGAAATATACTGAAAGTCTCTATCAATCTGCATTTATTTCTGCTTTGAGCCTCTTTCTATTTGGTAATTTCAGCAGTGATTTGGATAACAAAATAGAGGGCCTGCATATCAAATTTTCGAAAGTCAAATTTGTGAGGGCTATCCAGTACCCTGAATAACAAAATAAAAATTCAGAAGGCTGTCAACTTAAACGGTGAGCTAAAGTGAACAAGCTGAAAGTCGATGGAATAAACGTGAAGTCCCACACTTAAATTAATACTTCCATTGCAGGAGACAGGTTTAGGGAAGTGTAACTGACTATCAGTTTATGGGAAAACAGACATCAGTTGTTCACACAACTTCTGATAAAGACTAGACTGATCTTACAATGAGCTAGTAGAAATATAGTCTAGAGAATGTGGGAGATAAAAATCCAAACTTACTCTGCCCTGAATAGGTTAAATCTGGAGTCTTATGTTTGGCTATAATATATTTTAAAAGAGCCGTTGGAAACAAGATGGTAATCGGATGGTTAAAGAAAAAAATCCGTATTCCATCATATGAGATGATTAAACTGGGGAAAGGGCTATGCCTTGGGGATATGATAGCCATCTTTTTATTTGAAGAGTTCCTGCATGGAAGTGAAATTGGACTTGCTCTCCAAAGGCCAAAACTTTCTCCATAAATTAAACTTAAAATTTGGTTCCAAATTAAGGAACTACTTTCCAGCAATTAAAGTTGTTTTGTGAAACCAGGAACACTCCTGCTAGAACAGAACCTGGAAGACAGGCCGGTAGGTTGGATGTGAAGGGCACACTGGCTTTCAGTGGGGGCTGGTGTTGGATGATCTCTAACATCCCTATGATTCCATAAAAGGGAATTGGATTTGAGAAGTTAAATCTTGATAGTGAAAGTGTGTTACTGGGTATTAGCCATCCTGGCTGTTGAGTCGGGCGCGTGGGTGCTGTTTGCTGAGTTCATTCTTGTTTGATGGACAGGAGTTGCTCCCAGTGAGGGTGGCTCAGCTCTCTTTGTTTTGGTTACTTTGAAGCAGAGGGACTAATCCCCTCTGGAGATATTTGCTTGTTTTTGCTGTCAGAGCAGTCACACTTTTTCCCTTTGTATCTCCTGGCTTGTTTTTTTGAAGTTTAGCTTCACAGAGAGATAGGCCTCGGGTTTCTTCGGTGATTCACTGGGTCTGGGTGGCCCCTCCTCCACCCCCCAAAACAGCCACTGAGAGGTTCATCATCCTGGTTTGCATTTTACCCTCAGGAAGAAGTTCAGAAGACCACTTTTTGGGCTGAAGCTTAAAAATTCCTTTTGCAAAAGATATCTTTCAGAGGTCAAGACAGGCCAGAGCCCCTTTCTTTTTCTTTTCTTTTCTTTCTTTCTTTTTTTTTTCTCCCCCTTTGAGGTGCTTTCTAT
Source organism: Lipotes vexillifer (assembly GCF_000442215.2). Lineage (NCBI taxonomy): Eukaryota > Metazoa > Chordata > Mammalia > Artiodactyla > Lipotidae > Lipotes > Lipotes vexillifer. Next base: position 905,634 of record NW_006786963.1, read on the forward strand.
ATAGCAAAAGGAGGAAATGCTAAATGTTATGACTTTATACTTTAGAAATTAATGCTTTCATCAGAAACAAATATAGCAACCCCATATTGACCCTGTTTGGTAAAAGTATCAATGGTCTATATTTGAAGCCTTTGCCACTAGGGACAAGTTGACCCTTCTGGCTATTCTTCTACGGAGCCCTTTTCTGAAATAGTATTTTCATAAGGGCAGGGATTTAGAAACACATTTATAAACACGGAGCATGAATTCAAAGAAGGAAAATGTTTTAACAACTGTCTGTAAATAAAACTGTAAATATCTGCGCCTGCTTTATTACCTGAATGTGTTCTGTTAATGCCATATGAAATGGAGAATGTAAATCAAAAGTAAATTTTCCCATGTATATGGCCAGTTTGCAGCCTTTTTTCCCTGCTGTGTGGTGCAGTCAGAATGGAAATGCCCTATGGAGTCTTGCTATTCCAAATGTAGTACATGGACCAGCAGCATCAACATCATCTGGGAACTTATTCGAAATTCAGAATCCCAGGCCCTAGCCCAGACTTATGATATCAGGACCTGTACTTTAACAAGATCCCCCAGTGATTCATAAACACATTAAAATTTGAGACATACTGCTATAGAACATACACGCTCCAAAAACTTGCAGCCATCTAAGATCTCACAGGTGGAGCTGGCTCTAAAATAGATTTCACTATTTTAATGATAGCATTTCAAAAGGGGCTGCCATGCAAAAACCATTACCTGCTAACCACTTCCTTATATTTGGGATAAATTCCGTGGTTTTAGAGTGAAGGCCAATCTTCCCCATTTCTTTACTTTCTCTAAGAACAGGACTTTATATGTTCTAGGTGAAGGATACACATTTTGTGTGAAGGTCCACAAATTCCAGGACAAAGCAAAATTTCTAAAAGCTCTTAATTCTACAAGGAAGACTCTCCTCATGTGGTGGGGAGATCTTTGGTTCTCATTACATTAATGTACTTTTGGATTGATTCTTTCACTTCTTCCACATGGCTGTTATGGTTTGGGTACCCTGGGTTTCCTAATGGATAAGAAATGCGTCCTTTTTTGTTTCCAGCAAGAACTTAGGAAAGGCTAATAGGAAATCACTTCGTGGACGAAGGGAAAGGAAAGGAAAGGAAAAGGAGAATACTGTCCAGACTCTGTGCAAAAGGTGTCTTCATAGCTCATACATATTCCAGTTCATCAGTGTCAGAAAACTTCAGTAGATTTAGAACCAACCTCTAGTTAGAAACAGTAGGGTTCACACCTGGTTTATTCTCCATGGAGGTCTCCATTTACAGACCTACATGTGGTAGGTGGTTGAAAGGATTCAGGAAGCTGAAACCTGGCAACAAAACATAAATGACATCTCTTAGCACATCTGAGCTCCATCTCCTTAAGAATTTGGTTCTGTTTATGCAATAAATATCCTTGCAAAGGGTGGGATATCATATTAAGTGCATCTCAACACGGCGTTAATGAATGATCTGAGGGCTTCGGTTAACTGAGTTAAGGTCTGAAGCTGCATTGAAATCCATCACCCAAGGGAAAGGGGTAACCAGACACCTGAAGCAGGGATCATTTTCACACTGGGTCATCTATAGCTTTAAGAGATTACCCACCGCAAAAATTCCCCCGGGAGCATTTCATATCTAATCTACTCCAAGAGAGAACAGCAAGAAAACAGGTAGAATGAAGACAGACCATTGCCTAAAACATCACCTTAAATTCTTTATCTGAACTGTGTATGAGTATACTCTAAACTGTATTGGAATTCTGGAATATAGTGTCGTGAGAGTGAACAGATTGTAAACTCAGGGTTAGAGATGTTTTACTTGTGTCTTTCTTGTTTGCCTCAATAGTATGCATTAGTAAACTTCATCATGCCCTTATTTAAGATGAATTAATAATGGCATAAGGTCATTGTGACATTTGGATGAGGTAATGCATGTGAAAGTACTTGGTAAACTGAAAACAGACAGCACACCTATTATATGTACATGTACAAACAAATACTACTTATTCTCTCCCTTGCCATTTTCTCCATGTAGGTCAACCCTGATGGTAACCTACAAACCGGAGATGCCAGTCCTTTTCTTTAGATTACACTTTGTAATTTATCAGAAACTGCAATTGATGAGCAAACCTCCCCTCTTAGCATCTCTCTCTCTCTCATTTATTCACTTCTGTCCTCTTGCTTGGCTTATTCCCTAGACTATTCTAAAAAGTAACGCACCATTGTAAAGCACTTATACTCCAATAAAGAAGTTTTTTTTTTTTTAAAAAAAAGGGAAAAAGTTCCCTGTCTTCTCTCAGTGTTTACATTCTTCAGATGCTCGTAGAGAGTTATAGCCACCTCAGCTGTTGCTTTGCCAAACTATACAGATTTCATCCTTTCATCTTTTCTCATAAGTCAATGCCTCTATCTCTTTAATCATTTTTCTTGCTGTTCTCTGAATTCCATCCAATTTGTTGATATCTTTCGGGTATGGAGGTGCCAAGAACAGAGTGTACAGCGTGATTAAGGAGCCGTGTCCATCGCTTCTCAGCCAGATGGGACGGTTGTTACTTCAGAGGACATTTTGAATGTATATTGGGGCCTGAGATAAAGGGAAAGGAAGCAGTAAATCTCTAGAAGGTAATTCTACAATTTGTTGTCCCTAGGGAAAATAAAATAAGCATTTAATTAAAAGATGTGTTTCTGGTTTTGTGGCTAGCAGATGTTATTTGGGTGTGAAAGGCAGAAAATGGCATCATTTAATGCGATAAGAAAACACAGTAGCATAATGCCACAAATTAGACACATTCTCACATTTGGGGAAACAATGCTAAACTATGAACAATATTATCTTGAGAAGTGTTTTACTCAAATATAAAAGCAGAAGGAAATTTGGATCAAGTAATTTAAAACACTTAGCATATTCCTTGTACCATGCTAATGCAGATAATACCCAATTCATAAAATAATAAATTCTGTAAATGTATATATATATATACTATTAATTTATAATTTTTCTTATTAGTCATCCATTTTATACACATCAGTGTATACATGTCAATCCCAATCTCCTGATTCATCACACCACCCCCACCCCCCACTGCTTTCCCCCTCGGTGTCCATACGTATTTTTTCTCTACTTCTGTGACTCAATTTCTGCTGTACAAACTGGTTCATCTGTACAGTTTTCTAGGCTCCACATATATGCGTTAATATACGGTATTTGTTTTTCTCTTTCTGACTTACTTCACTCTGTATGACAGGCTCTAGATGCATCCATGTCTCTACAAATGACCCAATTTTGTTCCTTTTTATGGCTGAGTAATATTCCACTGTATATAGGTACCACATCTTCTTTATACATTCATCTGTCGATGGACATTTAGGTTCCTTTCATGACCTGGCTATTGTAAATAGTGCTGCAAAGAACATTGGGGTGCATGTGTCTTTTTGAATTATGGTTTTCTCTGGGTATATGCCCAGTAGTGGGATTGCTGGGTCAGATGGTAATTCTATTTTTAGTTCTTTAAGGACCCTCCATACTGTTCTCCATAGTGCCTGTATCAATTTACATTCCCACCAACAGTGCAAGAGGGTTCCCTTTTCTCCACACCCTCTCCAGCATTTGTTGTTTGTAGATTTTCTGATGATGCCCATTCTCACTGGTGTGAGGTGATACCTCATTGTAGTTTTGATTTGCATTTCTCTAATAAATAGTGATGTTGAGCAGCTTTTCATGTGCTTCTTGGCAATCTGTATGTCTTCTTTGGAGAAATGTGTATTTAGGTCTTCTGCCCATTTTTGGATTGGGTTGTTTGTTTTTTTAATATTGAGCTGCATGAGCTGTTTATATATTTTGGAGATTAATCCTTTGTCTGATGATTCATTTGCAAATATCTTCTCCCATTCTGCGGGTTGTCTTTTCGTTTTGTTTATGGTTTCCTTTGCTGTGCAAAAGCTTTTAGATTTCATTAGGTCCCATTTGTTTATTTTTGTTTTTATTTCCATTACTCTAGGAGGTGGATTAAAAAAAGATGTTGCTGTGATTTACATCAAAGAGTGTTATTCCTATGTTTTCCTCTAAGAGTTTTATAGTGTCCTGTCTTACATTTAGGTCTCTAACCCATTTTGAGTTTATTTTTGTGTATGGTGTTAGGGAGTGTTCTAATTTCATTCTTTTACATGTAGCTGTCCAGTTTTCCCAGCACCACTTATTGAAGAGACTCTTTTCCCCATTGTATATCCTTGCCTCCTTTGTCATAGATTAGTTGCTCATAGGTGTGTGGGTTTATCTCTGGGCTTTCTATCCTGTTCTATTGATCTATATTTCTGTTTTTGTGCTAGTATCATATTGTTTTGATTACTGTAGCTTTGTAGCTTTGTCTGAAGTCAGGGAGTCTGATTCCTCCAGCTCCGTTTTTTTCCCTCAAGACTGCTTTGGCTATTCGGGGTCCTTTGTGTCTCCATATAAATTTTAAGATTTTTCTGTTCTAGTTTTGTAAAAAATGCCATTGGTAATTTGATAGGGATTGCATTGAATCTGTAGGTGGCTTTGGGTAGTATAGTCATTATCACAATATTGGTTCTTCCAATCCAAGAACATGGTATATCTCTCCATCTGTTGGTATCATCTTTAATTTCTTTCATCAGTGTCTTATAGTTTTCTGCATACAGGTCTTTTGTCTCCTCTTTAGGTAGGTTTATTCCTAGGTATTTTATTCTTTGTATTGAAAAGGTAAATGGGAGTGTTTCCTTAATTTTTCTTTCAGATTTTTCATCATTACTGTATAGGAATGCAGGCGATTTCTGTGCACTAGTTTTGTATCCTGCTACTTTGCCAAATTCATTGATCAGCTCTAGTAGTTTTCTGGTGGCGTCTTTAGGATTCTCTATGTATAGCATCATGTCATCTGCAAAAAGTGACAGTTTTACTTCTTCTTTTCCAATTTGTATTCCTTTTATTTCTTTTTCTTCTCTGATTGCCGTGGCTAGGACTTCCAAAACTATGTTGAATAAAAGCAGTGAAACTGGACATCCTTGTCTTGTTCTGATCTTAGAGGAAATGCTTTCAGTTTCTCACCATTGAGAATGATGTTGCTGTGGGTTTTTCGTATATGGACTTTATTATGTTGAGGTAGGTTCCCTCTCTGCCCACTTTCTGGAGAGTTTTTATCATAAATGTGTGTTGAGTTTTGTGAAAAGCTTTTTCTGCATCTATTGAGATGGTCATATGGTTTTTCTTCTTCAATTTGTTAATATGGTACATCACATGGATTGATTTGCTTATATTGAAGAATCTTTGCATCTCTGGTATAAATCACACTTGATCGTGGTGTATGATCCTTTTAATGTGTTGTTGGATACTGTGTGCTAGTATTTTGTTGAGGATTTTTGCATTTATATTCATCAGTGATATTGGTCTGTAATTTTCTTTTTTTTGTAGTATCTTTGTCTGGTTTTGGTATCAGGGTGATGGTGGCCTCATAGAATGAGTTTGGGAGTGTTCCTTCCTCTGCAGTTTTTTGGAAGACTTTGAGAAGGATGGGTGTTAGCTCTTCTGTAAATGTTTGATAGAATTCACTTGTGAAGCCATCTGGTCCTGGACTTTTGTTTGTTGGAAAGTTTTTAATCACAGTTTCAATTTCATTACTTGTGATTGGTCTATTTTCTATTTCTTCCTGGTTCAGTCTTGTAAGGTTATACCTGTCTAAGAATTTGCCCATCTCTTCCAGGTTGCCCATTTTATTGGCATAGAGTTGCTTGTAGTAGTCTCTTAGGATGCTTTGTATTTCTGCGGTGTCTGTTGTGACTTCTCCTATTTGAGTCCTCTCCCTCTTTTTCTTGATGAGTCTGGCTAATGCTTTATGAATTTTGTTTATCTTCACAAAGAACCACCTTTTAGTTTTATTGATCTTTGCTGTTGTTTTCTTTGTTTCTATTTCATTTATTTCTGCTGTGATCTTTATGATTTCTTTCCTGCTAACTTTGGGCTTTACTTGTTTTTCTATCTCTAGTTCCTTTAGGTGTAATGTTACATTGAGATTTTTCTTGTTTCTTGAGGTACGTTTGTATAGCTATAAACTTCCCTCTTAGAACTGCTCTTGCTTCATCCCATAGGTTTTGGATCGTCGTGTTTTCATTGTCATAAGTCTCTAGGTATTTTTTGATTTCCTCTTTGATGCCTTCAGTGATCTCTTGGTTATTTAATAACGTATTGTTTAGCCTCCATATGTTTGTGCTTTTTACATTTTTTTCCCTGTAATTGATTTTTAATCTCAGAGTGTTGTGGTCAGAAAAGATGCTTGGCATGGTTTCAATTTTCTTAAATTTACTGAGGCTTGATTTGTGACCCAAGATGTGATCTATCCTGCCGAATGTTCTGTGTGCGCTTGAGAAGAAAGTGTAATCTGCTGTTTTTGGATGGAATGTCCTATAAATATCAATTAAATCTATCTGCTCTATTGTGTCATTTAAAGCTTGTGTTTCCTTATTAATTTTCTGTTTGGATGATCTGTCCATTGGTGTAAGTGAGGTGTTAAAGTTCCCCAGTATTATTTTGCTACTATCTATTTCCTCTTTTAGAGCTATTAGCAGTTGCCTTATGTATTGAGGTGCTCCTGTGTTGGGTGCATATATATTTATAATTGTTATATCTTCTTCTTGGATTGAACCCTTGATCATTATGTAGTGTCCTTCCTTGTCTCTTGTAACATTCTTTGTTTTAAAGTCTATTTTATCTGATATGAGCATTGCTACTCCAGCTTTCTTTTGATTTCCACTTGCATGGAATATCTTTTTCCATCCCCTCATTTTCAGCCTGTATGTGTCCCTGGATCTGAAGTGGGTCTCTTGTAGACAGCATATATATGGGTCTTGTTTTTGTATCCATTCAGCCAGCCTGTGTCTTTTGGTGGGAGCATTTAGTCCATTTACATTTAAGGTAACTATCAATATGTATGTTCCTATTACCATTTTCTTAATTGTTTTGGGTTTGTTTTTGTATGTCCTTTTCTTCTCTTGTGTTTCCCACTTAGAGAAGTTCCTTTAGCATTTTTTGTAAAGCTGGTTTGGTGGTGCTGAATTCTCTTAGCTTTTGCTTGTCTGTAAAGCTTTTGATTTCTCCATTGAATCTGAATGAGATCCTTGCCGGGTAGAGCAATCTTGGTTGGAGGTTCTTCCCTTTCATCACTTTAAGTATATCATGCCACTCCCTTCTGGCTTGTAGAGTTTCTGCTGAGAAATCAGCTGCTAACCTTATGGAAGTTCCCTTTTATGTTATTTGTCGTTTTTCCCTTGCTGCTTTCAATAATTTTTCTTTGTCTTTAATTTTTGCCAATTTTATTATTATGTGTCTTGGCGTTTTTCTCCTTGGGTTTATCCTGTATGCGACTCGCTGCACTTCCTGGACTTGGGTGACTATTTCCTTTCCCATGTTAGGCAAGTTTTCAACTATAATCTCTTCAAATATTTTCTCATGTCCTTTCTCTCTCTCTTCTCCTTCTGGGACCCCTATAATGTGAATGTTGTTGCGTTTAATGTTGTCCCAGTGGTCTGTTAGGCTGTCTTCATTTCTTTTCATTCTTTTTTCTTTATTCTGTTCTGCAGCAGTGAATTCCACCATTCTGTCTTCCTGGTCACTTATCCCTTCTTCTGCCTCAGTTATTCTGCTGTTGATTCCTTCTAGTGTATTTTTCATTTCAGTTATAGTATTGTTCATCTCTGTTTGTTTGTTCTTTAATTCTTCTAGATCTTTGTTAAACATTTCTTGCATCTTCTTGATCTTTTCCTCCATTCTTTTCCCAAGATCCTGGATCACCTTCACTATCACAATTCTGAATTCTTTTTCTGGAAGATTGCTTATCTCCATTTCATTTAGTTGTTTTTCTGGGGTTTTATCTTGTTTCTTCATCTGGTACTTAGCCCTCTGCCTTTTCATCTTGTCTGTCTTTCTGTGAATGTGGTTTTTGTTCCACAGGCTGCAGGATTGTATTTCTTCTTGCTTCTGCTGTCTGCCCTCTGGTGGATGAGGCTATGTAAGAGGCTTGTGGAAGTTTCCTGATGGGAGGGACTGGTGGTGGGTAGAGCTGTAAATGTATATTTATATAGAATTTCCATGAAAGATTTTTAGCTTCTCTTTCAAGATTTAGGTTTAGGTTTACTTATAGGGTGAATGAGAGATTAAAGTGTAAATATTTGTTATGTGGAATGCCCATAGTTAATATTTTCTAGTGTGTTAGACTGAAGCTGAATATAGATATTTCAGCCACATGGTTTATTGAAGCTGAGTTTCCTTGCAGCCCTAATTTATCTTTAGCATTTTACTTTATGCTATGTTTAAAGTTTTACTGTACTCATTGAACTGTGCTTGATCATTAATAATGGCAGCTATCTTTAGTGAGATGCATGTTACCCTCTAGCAGGTGGTATGGTCTTATAGTCTAAGAGATGTATTATGAGTCAGAAAGGAAATACTTCTTATACAGGACTGTATTATAAAATGAGAAAAAAATACAGGCATCTTAAAAATGGAATAACATTTGAATTGGGAGAATAAAACAAAACAAAACAAAACAGGTTTTCCTGAATAATAGTTATGTCCCCTTATCCCTGAAAGGAGAAATCGTAATTCACAAATTTCTATTATGAAATCTAGCAGAAGCTTGGTCGATAAAGTGCTGATGTTGTTAGTTGAGATAGCTCATCTGTTACTTTGTGCTGTATGGAGGAGGAAGAGAGAGATGGTTACCTTGGAGCATGTACATTGTCTAGCATTAAAGCTGCCAGAGAAAATAAGTATACATGATCTTACTACTTAGAACCCTGAGAACATTTCTAAAGTTGTATTGGCCTGCATACTACCCATTTACATTTACACCAGTGGTGATTCTTAAATACGGCTCTAGTTAGAGTGCAGTGTTTAATTATTAATTCATATCTTCTCTTTGGTACCTTTATCTTAAAATGAGGGTTTGGAAGATGAGAATGTAAGGTCAAGATTTACAGGCACAGTTAACAAAGCTCTATAATTGGATTCATAGGAATCAAGGTTTAGGTTCAGTTCACCCAGCAATGTGACATTGGGTAATGCCTTTAAGTCTGTAAATGGGGTAATTATCCATGGTCTCTTTAACTCCTCGGGTAGCTGGGAATATCCAAAGGGATTATTGCATGGGATAATAGTAAGGGAAGTTCAGTACAGAAAAGCGGAATACCTTATTATTATTTTCCATTGTGTGGTAAAAGTAATCACATCTCCTTACATTTCTTTCATCTTCACTTCAAGCTTCATTACTAACATATGTGAGTCCAAAAAATGAAAAAGGATTCAATTCTGTAAACACGTCAGTTTTGCTAGTAAGTTTCAGAGTAGAGAATGGAGAAATAGCTTGCACTGTATGAAAAGTAGTACTTACACTGAGAATCTTCCTTCTTAAGAGATATTGTACTGGGAATTTAAAAAACTTTTAGTAGAGATATAAGGGACAGTATATTATTCCAACCCCAGCTGGGACTCTGTTATCTCACTGTGTGGTTGTTAACCAAGTACATGGTTACCATCACTTTTCTGATCACTTTTCCATAATGTATTTGGGACGAAGAGGGGTTTGTGCCACTTTCTCTCCCACTTGTTTAGCTCCACTATTCTGGTGGCATTTTCTCTTTTCTGTCATATTTTGCTGTGCTTTGGCGCACTGTACACGTGTTGTTTCTGTGTCAGAGAGGTCACGGGGAGCAGAGCCCTTTGTATAAAGCTGAGACCCTCAAAGTGGCCTCCACAGGGGTGGAGGAGAAGGCAGGGTGGGTATTCTTTTGTTGTGCCCTTGTCAGTTACTTCCTACCTACAATAGTATTCTAAAAATTATATGAGCGTGTATAGCATATCACTGAAACATTGGAAAGCTATCTTAAAATTAAAAACATGTAGAAAAATTTAACTTGTTTACCAAATAGAGTGTCCATTGTTTAAGAGATACATGCTCAAGAAGTTAGAGTTGGCTTGGGGATTTATCTGTGTGTGCAGACTGGTTTATAACATCACGCTTATTCTTTGATTTCTCCACCTTTAGGAGGGGCCTTTCTTGTTTCTTGCTGTCTATCATACCTCCAACCCACATTTAGAACACTTCATCCTCTACCCACAGGAGTCAGTCTTAACCATCGTCCACCCCCTATTTCTCCAAGTCTTTAATGTGTTTCCAGAGAGACAGCCCAGGGTAGATTTTGATAGCTTTAGTCTGACAGAACAATATAGGGTGTCATGGAAACTCCATCTGTGTTTCCCATGAGGTCACAGGTTATTTCATCAATATGCTCCTTTTTTTTTTTTTTTTTTTTTTTTTTTTTTTTTTTTTTTCAGTTTTATAAGGAATATTGGTTTTTTTTTTTTTTTTTTTTTTTTTTTTTTAGTGTCTAGCAGTTAGTTGCTAAGTCAGATACACACAGACATATACACACAGCTACACACTCTGCTTGTGCAAGAAGGAAACACTAATTCTCAGAGACTGATCTTTCTAAATGAGAGTTCTCAAACTAGTAATCCCCTAGCCAAACTCAGCCCATAAATACATTTTATTTGGCCCATAGTTTTTCTTTATTTTTAGAAATTGAACCAGTATTGAAAATGGGCACATTTCATATAAAAATTCAGATTTCTGGCTTTTTAAATGAACATTGTAAGATTTAGATACACTAGACCAACAATTCTACATGGCAAAATTTGACTCAACTCAGTAGGGGCTGTCTCCTTTAGTCAGGACCTGTGGCCTTCATTCAGCCACAGTCTCTACTAGTCCCTGTTACTTCCCTCAACATGGAGGCCATGCTAGTTGCTATTCCTCACTACGTTGTTCTACTCTTTCCTGCCCACTTCACTCCCTGGCATTTTCTGCCTCTCCACGATAGACCACAGTCAAAACCCATAATTCTAAGTCATAGAAACTCAATGTTATATTCTGATTCCTGACTAAACCTGTTCAGTGGCAGTAATCACTGTTCAAATTTGTCATGTTTTTATCCACAACAAACTTGGATCTGTAGCAAACTTACATTTTTGGACCATAAAGTGGAAATGATAAATAAGGAGTAAAACCATAAAATCTGCCTGATCAAAATAATAATTTTAAGAATGAAAGTACGATATCTCTTATAGGTGGAATCTAAGAGAAAGATGATACAAATGAACTTATATACAAAAGAGAAATGGACCCAAACTTATGGTTACTAAAAGGGAAGGGTGGGGGGGATAAAGTAGGAGTTTGGGATTAACATATACACACTACTATATATAAAATAAATAACCAACAAGGACCTAATGTATAACATAGAAAACTATACTCAATATTTAATAATAACCTATAAGGGAAAAAAATCTGAAAAAGAATATATATATTCATATATATATATATATATATATATATATATATATATATCTGCATCACTTTGCTCTACACCTGAAACTGACAAAATGTTATAAATCAACTATACTTCAATAAAAAATAAATTAAAAAGATAAAATAAAGAAGGGGTAAAGATGTAGAAAGATATATATATATATAGTGGATAGGTGACCGTCACTGAAAGCAATTTTAAGTGTTCATGTGTTTTGGCAAGGATAAACATATTCTACTTTTTTTCCCCCCCAATTCATAATGTCCTAGAGTAGATGCTACAGACAGATATGTGACAATTATAAAAATGGAGTGGGATTCCTTGAGGAGAGAGAAAACAAGGCAAAAGTCTTATTTTCTCAATTCTTCAGTTGTGAGCTGTCTGGTTGTGGTTGAGAAGGAAGGAATCATGGCATATTAAAGCTGGAATGATGCCTACTAACATTATGTACCTTCTCCCACACCCCAACATTTACAGATGAAGAAACTGAGAATTAGAAATGCTGAATGACTGGCCCATAGTCATACTACTCATCTTTTGCAGTATCTGGAGCACAGGGTCTTTGGCCAAGAGATAGTGCTGCCCTTGATCATTTGAAATTCTCTCAGTACATGCAGTTGGCATTGATCTCTTATAACTGCAGGCTACATGATGTACCTGTTTCAGTAAGACTTAAGTTGGTCGGTGGGCAGGGAAGATGGTCATATCATGGACTAGGGTGAATTAAATTAATGTAGTTTTCATTTTTACAAAATGTTTCATCTCTGTACCTGTTAGGCCGTGAGACTTTATGAACTGTGTTTAATCCATTGCTCTTTTTACCAAGGCAACATAGTGGAGAGAAAGGAGCCCTGGTGATGAAAGACAGACAGCTCTGATTTATGTTCTGGATCTGCCTAGTGTTTAAAACCATGACCAGGAAATTTAATCTTTCTGAATCTCAGCCACTTTATCAGCATGATGAAGATAATGCTACTCAGCTTGGTGGACTGTTAATTTATTATTCATTGAACAAATACATATTAAACCCCTACTATGTGCCAGACATTCTTCTTAATGCTAGTAGAGAGTCAGAAAAAAAAAAAAAAAATTCTTCCTTACCTTCCAGAGGGCAAGATGGGTGTAAGGATTAAATACATATCTGCAGTGGTTCTTGGCATAGAGGGCATACTCAATAATCTTCATTTTACATTCTCTCTCCTATTCTTTTACAAAACCAAGCCCTAAGATCAGGAAAATCTTTGCTCCCAAGTTTCACTATAGAAAACAGAAAAGCATATGAATTGCCAAGGATGGGACTTTGCACATAACCAGCCACAATCCAAAATATTTTTTTCCTACGTACCCAGCCTGAATAAGATAGGTGATATTAAACAAAAGGGTAGGTGCACAAGCACCCCAGCTGCACACTTCCTCATGACAACATATGCAATCTCGTCCTTATAAAATACAGAGGCAGGCTCAACATTACTTGTATTTCAGAATTTTTGTGTGGCTCCTGGGACAATATCACAGATATTTGCTCTGTCATTGTTTCTTCACATAACAGTTATAAGGCAAAGTAAGCTTCTCCTGCCTCTAATTTCCTACACACTAGAAGTGAGGTTGGGGGTAGGTGATTAATCAAGAAAAAAATTCTTATATCTTCTTTTGATCTTCATCTCTGAAAAAAAAGAAAAGAGTTTAAGCAGAAGTAGGCTGAGGAGAGGAGATCTTGAAGGCATTCAGGAAAACTAACAAGTGAATCACTTATTTTTTTTTTCCCCCAAAAGAATCATTTGTTGATAATTGGGGGAAGAAAAGAGAATCAACACTTTGCTGGGCCTCTTCTATATGTTATTTCATTTAATTCTCACAACATGCAACCAGCTAATAAGAATAATATATAATTGGTATAAAACACACACAGTTTAAGTATAATTTTAGATTAGGCATCTTTTGCCCCTATTTTTCCACTTCATCATAAGTGAGGTTCCTCATACCCCATTAGCAGCTGTGATACAGGTCTGTGTTTGCCTGAACTTTGTTTCATTTCAATCCAAGGTATACTTTAGTATTACGTAGAGTTATTTGATGTGGTGACACCTCCCTTAGATAACATCGTGGGGTAATGTCGAAGATACTAGGTGAATGTCATCAGACATCAACTTCAGGCCTGCTGCTAACTGGCTGCATGGCATGGGTTGGTTAAGTCATGTGATCTTGCTGGGCCTCGGTTTCCTCACCTGTGAAATGAGATGAGGATTGACTCCATTAACTGTAACAGCCTTGTAGCTCAACAAAGCCAGGTTCTCAGGGGATGTGTGTGTTTAAATTAGTTTTACTTCGAGATATATGGCTGCCTCACTCTTTCAGAATACTAGAAATATTCTGAATTCTCACAAAAGTAGAGTTCTACTCTCTCCTCAGATATGTGTGTGTGTGTGTGTGTGTGTGTGTGTGTGTGTATAAAATTCTAAAATCCTCCCATACACACCTGTCATTGGCACCTGCTCCAGGTAAGCTGATGGAATAGGAAAAAGGAAACAGGTGCCTGCAGTTATAGATCTCCTCTTTCAGAAGACTGGATCCTGAATTATGAGAATGCTGTCTCTTTCCTAGAATCTTCTTCCTCTGCCCTCTTCTCTTCATCCCTAATCTTACCCCCTTTCAGTTACCTGAGATGGCTAACCCGGGCTAAATTATTTTTGAAAGTTGTGGCCTTATACTTTACATGCCTGTATTGTAACAGAAGAAATCAAAGACTAATTTTCAATTGCAATTTCAAGCTGTAGCGGAAGTGAGGATTGTTCTGGAGGATGGGAAGGTAACTTCAGGGAAGACAAGCTTTCTGAGCAGCCCACATCCTATAGATGACAACAAACATGCATGGATTTAAGAAATGTAAAGCCCCAGTGGAATTCCCGGTACATAGTAGGAACTGAACACGTGGTAAATCTTCTTATTCCTCCTCTTCAAGTCAGCTTTGCATATTGTATAATCTACTCAGATCCCTGGTAGGCTTGTCCTCTTTTAAAATCCCCTTGAAAGGGCCTCCCTGGTGGCGCAGTGGTTGAGAGTCCGCCTGCCGATGCAGGGGACGCGGGTTCGTGCCCCGGTCCGGGAGGATCCCACATGCCGCGGAGCGGCTGGGCCCGTGGGCCATGGCCGCTGAGCTTGCGCGTCCGGCAACGGGAAAGCCACGACAGTGAGAGGCCCACATATCGCAAAAAAAAAAAAAAATTTATAAAGTAAAAAAAAAAAAAAAAATCCCCTTGAAGCGTTTGAAACCTGGGACAATGTTTTAGAATTTTACCTAATGTATTAGTTCTACAAATGAACCATTTTTCTCTTGCGCTTTCTTTTATCTTTCTCTGGCTCTTGCTAATCCTTTATTTTATTCTCCATTGCTCTTTTCTCTCCTTCCTTCTTTTGAATGTGTACCTTTTACATCTACGGAATTGCCATCTCCTAATATTCTTATTATCCAGCCCACCTCGCTTGTGGCCATGGGGTAAAGTAAATTCTCTGGCTTGGGAGCAGGTCTAGTAATGTGCAGAAATACCATCCCTGAGACAAGGGGAGAATTTAATATGTTTTCTAATCTCTTCTTCCCCTGTGCCTTTCCTCTGTTGTCCCTTGTATCAAAGTACTGAGAGTCGGGCAATCTGTTGTTTTATTTTTTCTTTTTTTTTCCATTTTCTTTTCTCCTGCCTTGTTTTGTTTTGTCAGCTTGTAGAAGACTGAGAACCAGGGATGTATGATGAAAGAGCCTGACAGTCTGAAAGCAGGAAAACAGCAGAGGGGTGGGCAGGACTGAGGAGCTTGCTGTTGACTCCTGCCCATTCCTGGCATTCTTCCACTTCAATGAACCCTATTTATTTACTTTTCTTTAAAAATGAAGTCAACTACCTGTAGGTTTTTAAAATTAATTTTTATTGGAGTATAGTTGATTTACAGTGTTGTGTTATTTTCTGCTGTACAGCAAAGTGAATCAGTTATACATATACATATATCCACTCTTGTTGAGATTCTTTTCCCACATAGGTCATTACAGAGTATTGAGTAGAGTTCCTTGTGCTATACAGTAGGTCCTTATTAGTTATCTCTCTTATTTACAATAGTGTGTATATGTCAATCCCAATCTCCCAATTTAAAAGATATGGAACGCTTCTTGAATTTGTGTATCATCCTTGGGCAGGGGCCATGCTAATCTTCTCTGTATTATTCCAATTTTAGTATATATGTGCTGCCGAAGTGAGCACCTGCCTGTGGTTTTTATTGCCCTCCTTCCCAGGTCTTTGTCTTTCTTATGCCTGTTGCTTATTTCTGCCTCTACTTTTTCTTTCTCTTTCTCTTTCTCTCTTCCTCTTTTCCTAGATAACTGTCCTCCCTCTTCTCTAGCTCATACTTTTTTCAAGGACGGCATAAATCCTCTTCATTTCATAAAAGATGGGCTAATCATCAATAATGATAAAACAGAAAATGTGTCTTGCTTTATAAAGTCAGATTTTTTTTTCATTTTCACATTTCCTCTAACTCTTGAAATAACCCTAAGAGGTATGTATTACTGTCATTCCCATTTCACAGGTGACAAAACCAAGCACAGGCCCCACATTACATTGAACTACTAGGTATTCTGATTCCTGATAGTATGCTCTTTGTGCAAAATTTTACTGTCTTTCCCTTTTAGTGTGTACTGATCTGTCCCTTCTCCGATTTATTTTAGTACTTGTGCCTGACTGTGTGTAATTTAATATTTAATTATTTACTGTCTAGGGCTATTCTGAAATGACTTTATAAATCACTTCATATATATTAGTTTATTCTGTCTAAAAAGATTGTTGGCCACGCGAAGATGGTCATTCTGTCTTATGCTTCTCTTGGAGTATCTGATTCAGTATCAGTCATCTATGTTTAATAAGTATTTTTAAATGGTTGATTTGAATACAGAAAAGGAAAGATTTATCCTATCTGAACAAGTTTTATATCTCCTTATATGTCTAAAAGTGTGTGGATAGGTGGTAATAGTAATAACGATGGTAAGAACACTCGTTGTTCACAAACTGCGTCAGCTTTATTCCTCCGTGAGAACCATGGATGCTTTCACTGTTAGGATTCCCCCCATTTTACAGATCCTGACCATGGAGCAGACAGTGGCAAAACCACTTCTGCCTGTGCTGCCCTTTGTCAAAGTGAATGGAGACTGCCTCCCTTTGGGAGGCATATTACACTGTATGTTGTAAATGTGACTAGTCGTGTAAGCCACGGCGGTATTTACCCAAGAGTAAATGAGATTTTTCTGAACAAAGTCAAATGTTTAGAACAGCACTGCACATCTGGATAAGCTTAATGCCATTGTGTTATACTACTCTCACCTTCTGTGAAGTGTGATATTTATTTAATTCCTTTACCGTTTTGAACTTCTAGTTTTTTGTTTTTTTCTTTTTCTGGCAGAAATGGTGAAAAGGGAGAGTAAAGAGCTGGCTTGGGATGTTTTTCTTCTGAGAGGAGGAGTACCTCTTAAAGGAGGAAACAGGTGGTGAAGTGCCTCTTCTCTTCCTTACCCTTACGTGACTTCTTAATTTTCCCGTCTTCCTAGGTGGTACGAGAGTCTGGCTTTCATGGCTAAGATCTACAGGAAGTGTTTCTTCCTCAGCTGGAGAAATATTTAGACAGCAGTAGAGACAGACTTGAATCCCCCGCCCACAGTAGACCTCTGGTCCCATCCAGTCTTTCACATGAGAAAACTGAAGCATGCTGGATGTGTTTCTAAAGTTTTAAAATTATTTTTAATAATCACAGTACTCTCTTCCTTGGAGACTGACAGTCTTGTTTATTTTTTCCCTTTCACTAGCTTAAGTTTTGCAGAATTTTGCAGAATTTACTCTTCTTTTCCTCTTTTTCTGAGGGCAGGTAGGAAGTCCCACTCAAGGTTATCATTCAGGTGTCTTTTAAAAGAGACAATGGCACAAAGATGCAATGCTTGCTTCGTAGTCTCACTGGGAAGCGGTGGTAAAGGAAGGGATGCTTTCAGGACAGTGAGTTCATTCTTTGTCTGAACAACAGGTCCGTAAGTAATATTGCAAACATAATGAGCTAAAACAACAAACAAAACAAAATGAGATGATGTTCAAGAAATCCCATAAAAGAGAACATGAAGGAAAAATTGGGGGCACATATGCAGTGTAGGTATTATTGTGGTGGTTTGAGCTTTCTTAAACACAGAAAAGTGCCACCCTTTGTACTCAGAGTGGGTTCCTGGGGTAAGCAACATCTCTGATGAGCTTGTTAGAAATGCAGTCTTCAGCCCCACCTCAGATCTACTGAATCAGAATATGCATTTGACAAGAATACCAGGTAGCTCTTAGGCACTGCTATAGGCTTCTGCCTTTTTGCATCTGACCCCTTTACCTCTACCTGCCCCTTTATTTTACCATGTTCTTCCTGAGAATTCTGATTTGATTTCTTGGCTGCTGGATCAAGCAGCCTATTTATAAGAAATTGTATAATGCCATAGAGGGGATTAGTATTTAGCTAGAAAAACACAATTCTGATGTCAGACTAACTATCTCTGGGGGTGCTGGTTGTATATGTTGCTGGGTGCTCTGTGGTTAATATATAATTGCATTCCTGAAAGGCAGAAATTAGATCAATATTTCTTCATTTCCTTGGATTCAAGAGTAACACACACCAGGATTAATAGTTCTCAGGTTTTTTTCAAAATATTAAAATTTGTTCTATGTTGACCGAACAATAAATCATTTACTCTCTGAGTCCTTCATGCTCAAGGAATACTGAAACAACTACCGACTCTGGTTGCAAGATTAAACCTCTGAAATGATATTTACTGATACATTCTTTGCCAGAAAATACCACCATTTTCTTTGCCAGTTACCATGGGTTAATAATGAACTCCTACAACCGTACCTTTTGTTTGTTATTGCTTTATGTGAAGGAAACACAATGAAAGCATCTAGAAAATTCTCACCAGCTATTCTCCCCAAAATGCCATGACATCAGGTTTGTTCTGTACATTACCATATAATTAAGATTCAAACCTGCTTTGGTCCCTGAGTGTGTTGCTGTGGTGTTGAGGTCTTTCTAGCATATTTTTCTTGGTATTCAGTTACAGAAGCCTGTTTGCTGAAGGTCTTACTCCCATCTGATATTAGAATGGGAAAAACTTAGCATGTTTTTTTCCTCCATAGTTGACTACAGAGCCAAAATAAAGTATATTAACTGGTGATTTGGGATAATGTCTGATTCAAATCAAAAGGAAAATCCATTTTGCTTTAGTAGGTTCAATTCTGGGAGAATTAAAATTTCTTTCACTCTGTCATGTCTGCCACTGTGACTGAATTATCTGTGGTGGCCCTAATTCAGTATTTTTAACTTTTAGTCGTTAATTGTACAGCAGAGGATTTGATCAGCCTTGCAGAAATTTGAATCGGTTTTTAATAGAATAAAAAATACCACTTTCTCTATATCAGGGGAACTTCATGAACACAGTAGGTACTCAAAAATACGTGTTCTATTTCTTAGATTCTCAATAAAGATATTGAAATTCTACCCTGTTCAGTAGTTATGCCTAAAATTAAAGAAAGAGAGTACAAGGGGAATTGTTTCTTTTTCTTAATATTGAAGATAATGCATCATGCCAGAAGAAAAATTCTAACATCAATAGTTCTTTAATCCATTTCTAAGAGATATGCCTTTGCCTAGAAGTATGTTGATTGACCTTCTGGGTAATTTTAAACCCGAAGCTCCACGTCGGAATTGGAATCAAAACACGTATCTTTCTTGCTGAGCACAATATTCTTTGCAATTCAACAAGAATTTATCATGTGCCCAGCATTATGGTAGGCAAGGGAAATCCTAAAGATAGAAAATATGGTCCCTTCTCTTTATACAGCATATTTATTATTTCATGAACTAGAAGCTCAAAGAATATATAAGTTGGAGACTTGCATTTAAAGACTGTCATTATCTGTTTTCACCAAGCTGATGCAGGTCCTCTTTTAGAAAGGAGCACACTAGCTACCCAATTCTCAAACTCAGTTTTATCCTAAACTCTTCCCTTTCTCTTCCCACTATACCCAATCTATCATCATCCACTTGATTCTACCTCCATAATACATCTTGATTCAATATCTTTGTCTCCATTGTTTATGCTGCTAATTTAGATTGGCCTGCATTACCTTTGGCTTGGACCGTTGCAGTATCCTTTTAACTTTTTAACTGCTCTCTCTGACTCTGGCTTTCTACCTAGCCACTTTCTTAAAACATAGATCTAAAATTGATGCTAGTCTTATTAGTATTCTCTGTCATTCACAAGATAGAGTTCAGACCCTACATTCTAAACTTAGGCTTCCAGTTTTGTTTCTATCAGCATAGATACTTATACCCTACATTCCCTCCAGAACACAGCTGTTTCAGCATCTGGAGTTTTACTCATCAAACTCCCCTGCCTGGAATGATCTTTCTTCTCATCTTTTCTCCATTTGACAACTAACAAAGCACCTTTCAAATTTTCATTTAAGAAAGTGTCTTCCCATCATTTTCCTAAGTAGAATTGACCTTCCTTACCCTTGAGTCCCATGTAGATTGGGCACACTTCCATCCTTATTCCCACTGTATCTATTTCCATTTGATCGTAAGCTCCTAAAGACAGGATCCAGATATTTGTCTGTCTAGCTCCTGGAAGAGTGAGTAGAATGTAGCAAGTGCTCATCACAAGGCAAACGAGAGCATGAATGACAAATGTGTGCTAAGAAGATGAATGGCCAAAATGTGATACTCCTGTGGAAGAATATCTATGAAGAGAAGAGGCTCATCCAATGGATGTCTTATATTGCTGCTGTAACAAGTTGGCACAAACTTGGTAACTTAAAAGAGCGTGAATGTATCATCTTCCATTTCTGGAAGTCAGAAGTCTAAAATGAGGCAATAGGGCTGCATCCCTTCTGGAGGCTGTAGAGGAGAATCTGTTTTCTTGCCTTTCCTCGCTTCTAGAGGCTGCCTGCTTGCATTGGCCTGTGACCACGCATCACTCTGACCTCTACTGCTGTTGTCACATCTCCTCCCTGACTCTCCTACCACCCTCTTCCATCCTTTACTTACCTCATGATTATATTGATGCCACCAGTGTAATTCATGATAGTTTCCCCATCTCAAAGTCTTTAATTAATCACGCCTACAAAATCCTGATGTCATGTAAAGTAACATATTCACAGATTCCAGGGATAAGGATGTGGACATCTTTGGGGGACCATTATTCTGACTACCACAGTCAGGATCAAGCCATTTCTTGGATATGACAAATACTTTCAGGCCTATTGTTTTGAAAGGAAGATGGAAAATAACCTCGCAGGGAGGAGATGGCTGGTACTGAAGAAATTAGAAACACACCCACAAAGACCACCTGGGGCTCACAGGCAAGTTTACAGGCTGATACTCATGCCCACATTGAGCATGTATATATTCCGCAGGCACCTTCATATCCAGTCTTTTCTGACCCATCTCCAAGTCAAGGCCTTCCACAGTGCTCCCTGGACTCCACATTGCCCTTGTGCTTTTTTTAAAACTCTTTCTGAAGATGAACCTTAGCTTGATTTCATGTGTTACGGTGCTGGATGGAGGTGATTTGCCTTAGCTGCCACCCACCTAAAAAGGGCCCATGTGGGTAAAAGGTTCTTTTTCTACAAGCTCACTTCAGTCTTCTTGACATAGCAAGGGACACTCAGATCTCTACTATTCAGAAATCAGTTGGAGTGCTTGAGAGAAGAATGTGAACATCTTTGGTTTGAGATGGTTGTGATTTTCTGAAGAGTTTCTTGCTTTGTTGTTCCTTTGAAAAGCCTCAGGAAAAACTCTGTCAGACTGATTCCAAGACTCATGGCCTGAAATACAACTTGCCCATTGATATATGTCTGCCTTTAAGATTCTCTGTCACTCCTCTAAGGTCACATGTTCTTTGTCTTAACTTTAAATACAGTTTTGTTCCTGAATGACTGAAAGCTTCTTTGATGCTATTGTTACCCCTTCATGTCCTTGGCTGGTAGACAACTTTGAGTAAGTCACACGACTGTTTAAATTTCTCTGCTTCTTTTCCCTGGAGACCTGATGGCCCTCCCTGTCTGGATTCCTCAGCCATCTAACCCTTCACTCTACATCCTCTAAATGTGTGTTTGCACACTTGTGCATGTGCATGTGTTGGTATCCTGAGAGTCAAATGCCTTTTCTCTTCCCACTTAACTGGATTCAGACTGTAATAAGACTATGTTCTGAAATAGCAGCACTAATCCTCTTGCCCTGAAGGGGATGGTGTTTAGAATCTTGAAAAGTCCTTTATCAGACTAAACTCTATTTCTTTATAGCCAGGAACCTCCTTCTATCATAAATACTTGTCATGAAAGTGCCTTCAGCTGACAAGATAATGCCTTATCAATCATAAAATCCCCAAATTATGCAGATGTCTCCTTCTATTCTGTTTGTATTGTCATTTGTGTAAAAAAAAGAAGTTAGAAGCATAGAAGCAGGATTCAATCAGGTCACTTCCCCCATGTGCTTGAAAAGTCAAAGACTTGTTTCTCACTGGATTTAAGAAACAGATTGTCATTCAGGCAAAATCAATTAATAGTAATTAGATACTCACTTTATTAGGGGGCAGTGGGTGAGGGGGAAAAAGTGGCATAAGGTAACTTTCTGGAAAATTCAAGTTCTGCAGTGTTGACTGAATTTGATTTTTGTAGAATGGTTAACAACCCGAGGGCATTATCCAGAGCTGTCAGTTATATATCAAGGAGTTCTCTGAATTTGGCTAAGCTTATTAGGGATAGCATTATCATTTATGAGAAAATTCCATGAGGTTTTTTAAGTACATGGAGTCCTCGAGCAATATGAAAGACACACACAGTGAACCAGGAGATAGGCAGTGCTCAGTCTCAGGAGAACGACAGGTTGTCTTGACCCAGGCTGGATTTGAAGCTGAGGTTCACGTTACTGCAGAGTGGAGTTTTAGATCATGAAGTCCCCTCTGGCTCATCTTCTCTGCTTAGTCTGTGTTAATTTTTTTTTTTTTTAAGTACCTGAATTACATTTTTATGTTGCTCTATAAATAAAGTGCTTGTGACATTTTTAATACATTGACAGTTCCTGTAAGTCACTGCTCCTTTCATTTAATTGAAAGGCGGATTGGGTCGCTTGAATTTGGTAATGCGGTATCAAATGGAGTTCAAATCCAACTTGGAAATAAACCAGCTCCTTCAAATTTAAGTACAAATGAAGCCTTAGTACTGTTTAAATCATAACTCAAAAGCAACTTTATTCAAGGAACCTAAATCATTATATAATCTGTTAGAGAAACCCACAACCAAATATAGTGAAGCGTTAGCTCTGAAGTTAGTCGTCTCGTTTTATTTTTCTTTGTAATTCAGGAACCCAGCAGATTAGCATGCATTTAATTGTCCATTCACCAAACATTAATTTGTGCCTGTTATATATCAGGACTGTTATACAGCCTGGAAATACAGAAATAAATATCACAGGTCAGTCTTTTAAGAACAAATGTATAGAAAGAGTTGTGGGACAATGTGGGACAATCACTTTGCCTAGCCTGGGGAAGGACAAAAGATTGCCTGGAAGAGATGATTCCTGAGCTGAGCTTGAAAGGGAGGAGGAGGTAACCAAAGCAAGCACTGGGGATTAGAGGGTGGCCATTCTGAGAAGTGGGAAAGCTGAACAGGAACGGAGTTTTCCGTGTGTAGAATGGGAGCAGCAAGAGATATTTTTTAAGAGACAGCAAGGAGACCGGCATGAAAAGCCTGGTATAACACACTGGTAGTTTTGGTTCTAACCTGAAATTCACAGGCAGCTATTGCGGAGTTTTAAAAACAGACCACCATGTGACTTGGGGTTTAGAGAGATGACTCTGACAATGTTATGGAAGAGAGATGGATATTGGAGAATAGTGCAAAACTGGAAGCGGGGAGACCAATGAGGTTTCAGAATCCAGAAGATGGCTGTCTGGTCTAGAGAAGGAGAGGTGAGGATGTGGGATGTAAAGAAAAGGGAAGAGTGAAGGGTAACTCTTCTTTCTTGCTTGATCAGCTGGGTGGATGGCAATAGTGTTTGCCAAGAGAGGGAAAAGTGGAAAAGTAGTAGTACTTTGAGGAGGAAAAGAGGTAAGAGAAGATGAGTGCCATGTAGTTTAGGATGATGGTGCACAATAATAACATAAATAAAATATTCTTGAGCAACATTGCGTTACCTTCTTTCCTTTAGTAGCCCATACCTTTCAGTTCCTTTTAAATGAAATCTGCTTTCACTATATCATATTAACATTATCAACTTTTGTGCCTTTTTTCTGTATGTCCCATTTCACTCAACCTCTTATCGCGTGTTTTCCCCTTTTTTGTAAGGTCCACACTTTTCTGGTGTAACTTTGGCATCCCACTTACCTCTTGTGTCTTAGTATCCCTGTCTGTGTTACAAGGTTAAATTTTAGCATTAGAGATACACATACAGTCTATTCCAACCCAAACAATCTCTTATTCCATAATCTTGGGGTTTTAATGCTGCTTACCGGTATCAGACCTTCTCTTTGCAAATGATTTGATATTCCTTGGTTGATATCAAGTTGATTACAGGAGGGGGCCAACGTGGGAGCAGCTAAGCCAGAACAAATTGCCCAAAGCTAATAACTCACCCCTGATTCTGCTGTGTTTTTCCTTTAAAAAGATTAAGAGAAGGAACTGAATGAGCCTTGGGGCAGAAAGAGCAGCTGATGTTCAGCTTACCACCTATTTCTGAATTGTAAGCAATTTGAGCACTTTGATTGTGCTAAGAAGCAAGGTTTTCTAATAATTATGCAGCATACACCTTGATCATTACAGTAGAACCAATCCCATGACAGATCTGTCCCAAATTCCCTCATTATATACATAGAGAAAAGGAGTAATAAGATAAAATGAGGAAGAGTGAATTGTCCAGCAACAAAAGAGGGGAACTACAAATTTGAGAAAAGAAGGTGTACTTCCAGAATGGAACTTTAAACTCTTCAGATAGATAATTTCCCCCTTCAGTCAAAAACCCTGCCATAAGTAATATAACACGCACAGAAGTGCTTTTTAAGTGTACCTATGAAATCAAAGATGGAGTGTGGTATCTGAATTTCCTCTCCAGATGTCCACTTGGCTTCCTTCCTTACCTCCGAGCAGTGTTTACTTGGATAACACCGTATCAGGGAGGTTTTCCTGACCGCTTTATTTAAAATTGCCCCACTAGCCAATTCAACACTCTCCATTCTTTTTTCTTACTTCGTTTGACTCCATAGCACTTAAATCCATTTAACAAGCTACATGTTTAGCATTTTTATTTTGTTCTATGTACATCTCCCCCTGCCCAAATAGAATTTAGAGTTCCTTGAATCATGGATGTGTGTCTCTTTTGTCCGTCGCTCTATTCACAGCCCGAAGAACAGCGCTTGACACATGGTAGACACTCAATAAATATTTGCTAAATAAGTGAGTGGTCAATTGTTTTAGAACTGTTTGCATCGCATTTTTTTCTACGAAATTTAATGTCATCATTTTTTTCTTACGTTTAAAAAATGTACTAAAATTGTTGTATAACCACAAAATTATGGTTATAAAACAGGAGGACTACTATCTTATGGTTATAAAACAGGAGGACTACTATCTTAAGAAAGATGAAAAATATCTTAAGTAGTTGATCCTACAAGATCTCCATTGACTTTTTTTTTATGGTTCTCTTTTTTTTTTTTTTTAATAAATTTATTTATTTATTTATTTATTTTTGGCTGTATCGGGTCTTCGTTGCTGTGCTCAGGCTTTCTCTGGTTGCAGCTGGTGGGGGCTACTCTTCCTTGCAGTGCGTGGGCTTCTCATTGCAGTGGCTTCTCTCATTGCGGAGCACGGGCTCTAGGCAAGCGGGCTTCAATAGTTGCAGCATGTGAGCTCAGTAGTTGTGGCTCATGGGCTCTAGAGCGCAGGCTCGTGAGCTCAATAGTTGTGACGCACGGGCTTAGTTTCTCCGCGGTATGTGGGATCTTCCTGGACCAGGGCTCGAATCCGCATCCCCTGAATTGGCAGGCGGATTCTTAACCACTGCACCACCAGGGAAGTCCCGCATTGACTTTTTTTTAAAGGGAGAAATCTGGTTTAAACAGGATAGATTTAAGGTAACTCTTTTATGATTCTTAGCTTTAGAAAATGGATTTTTAAAGGGTTTAAAGGATTTTCATACTCTTGTGAAGTATCTTCTGGAAATATGCATATAATAGCCTAAGGGGAGGGGGGAGTCATGTGAATATTTTGCTTCTGGCTTTGAAAGCTTTTCATTCTCATTTGAATCATTTGAATAATAGTCTCACAGTTGTTCCCCCACTATCTGTTAGATTTAGAGGTTTTGGAGGAAGCTCAGAAGTGAATGAGTAGGCAGAGTGTTCATTGATTACACATATAAGCAGAATAATGTCAATTTATCAATTTCTGGTTCATGCCTTTTTTTTTTTTTTTTTTTTTT
>NW_006786963.1:931726-950456 GCF_000442215.2 Lipotes vexillifer
CCAGACGCGCAGGCTCAGTAGTTGTGGCTCACGGGCCTAGTTGCTCCGTGGCATGTGGGATCTTCCCGGACCGGGGCCCGAACCCGTGTCTCCTGCATCGGCAGGCGGACTCTCAACCACTGCGCCACCAGGGAAGCCTTCATGCCTGTTTTTAAGGGGGTGGAGAATAAAGACATGCTGTGCCCAGAATGGGCTGGTTAAATAGGCAGAAGAGGCCCTGTGCACCTCCCCAATTCAGACCGACTGTGTCTTGCTCAACCTGAGAATTCATGCCGACTTTTATCATTAACTGCAAAACCATAAGGCTGAATGAGGGGAGGGAGGAGAGGTAATACAGAGAAGGGGAGATTTACTCTTTAGTCAAAGACATAGCTTTGACCTCTTCACGGATCTGAAAACTCTTAGATGTATTTTCAATTTTGATATGTTCCTGTGTTCATTCATTTTTCAACAAAATTTTTTTGACGCTTGCTCTGTATCAGGTACTGTATTCTATCTGGGTAATATAGGGATTCGTTCATTATTGAAAAAATATGTTTTGAGCCCCTACTAGTGCCAGGCCCTGTTCCAAGCACTAATGATAGAGAAGTGAATACATCAAAGTTCCTGCTTCCACTGAGTTCACATAACGGAGAATGACAATAAGCAAGTAAATGAAAACAAGAACATGCAAATATTGCCAGGTGCTAGCAAGTGCCACGGTGGCGTATAAAGCCAGTTAAGTGGAATGGAGCAAGGGGTGGGGGTATGGAGATGAATCTGAGATGAAACAAAGGGTAATATTACTTTCAGGGGTGGGTTTGTGCTGAGAAACAGCATTCTGGTGACAAATAAGAGGTCCAGTTTGTAAGATGGTGAGATGGGGGTTGGTGGTTAGGTATCATTATAATTGTACAGGGCAGAGATGGCAATGACCATGCTAAGGGGCTGGTAGTGAGGTAGAGAAGAATATAAGTAAATAGATATGTCTTTATATGTATATTTATCTATGTATCATATATGTGTATGAATATATATCAATATCTCTTATTTATCTCTGTAGGAAGAGGGAGGAACTGAATAAAGAAGGTATAAGCTATGTTTAAAAAAAAAAAAGTAGACTGGGCAGGACTCAGCCACTTTTTAAATCTTTATTGGGCAGTTGCTTAATTTGGGCTATGTGCTAGATAGACATCTCAGACGCACAGTACACGTGCGTAGGTGCACAGTACTTTATGTAGGAAGGTCCGTTGTTATGTGTAAAACAACATGGACTGTGTCTACCTCAGAGAATACTTAGCAGATTCGTGAACCGAGCCTGTCACGTTTTATGTGTCTTCTCAAAAAAGTAATTACTTTTTAGAGTGTGTTAGTAAAGGAAAATGTATTTCCATTGTAGAGTCATATTTGTATTACATAAGCAAGTCTTTTCCCTGCAGGACACAAAGCCTGGTCAGCCCTACTGACTGAAGGTAGTAATAAAGCCATCAGACTCTCAGTAAAGAAACAATTGCCTTGAGGATGAGAAGTGTTAGCTTATAGATAATTCAAAAATTGACGGATTGTGTCCCACTCACACTACCCCCTCACGAATTTAGCCACCAATTCCATATACACGTGCACACACCCATATGAAGTAATTTTTAAAGAGGGTTCTCTGGCACTGATGAGTGTCACTTCAGAATGCTTTCTCTTCCCATTAGATTGGATTACTGAGCCGGAGAGTGGAGGGTTTGTCCCTTTCTGACCAGGACACTGATGAGCCTCATGAATTAAAATTTATGTCTTCCCTTGTTGCTGATGTGCCACCTGGCTCTTTTGAATTATCACAGCCACCAAATGAATTTTATAGTCCATTGGGGGCTGTCCATGCTTGTTAAGGTGATATTTCCATCTCTCGCATAGCACAGAATCTCATCTTCTCCTTGGTGAATAATCACGGTGCCAAATGCCCATCAGCCATCTTTTGTTTCTTGAAATGGTCTCTAAGTTATGCATCCTCTGCTTCGTAGAAGGCCAGTCGAAAGACGGAATTATGATCAAACCCTAACAGCCCTGTTGATTATCTCTATTGTATTATCAGCTTCCACTAGCCTCTGGTTTAGTGACGTGTGTTCCCTAGATGGGTTTGTTCTATTTCCATCTGATTTTCTCTATTTCTGTTCTTCTGTTACTAGTTTCTATTATTTTCTAGTTCTATTTCTTGCCTATTCTGTTAAAATCACTTAGGTTCACTCTGCTGGGAGATTTCCTTACATCATTGCATTTAATTCTTTCAAGAATCTGTGAGTAGCTATATCTATTCCTATATTGCAAATGCAAGAAGGTTGCCCAAGGTCATGTAGGTGGTAGGAGAAAAAGCCAGAATTCAACTTGTGATTATAAGATTCCAAAGACTATGGTTTTTTTTGTTTTTTAAATATCCAATACTGCTTCTTAAGAAAGCCATGTATGTATATTTCCCTCATTCTGCTAAACCTCACTCTGACATTCTCAGTATCTCACAGCAAACTTTCCTGGGAGAAGAGAACAGTACTATAATATTTACTTCAGTGCCTTTCCAGCAGTTTTCTTCTAAGTCATGAAAGTAATATGAGGAGACAAAGAACATAAAATTTGGACTTAGGAAATATGGTTTTGAGTATAGTTCTGGCACCAACTAGTCAGGTGATCTGGGCAAATTCCTCTCAAGTGTAAAATTACATAATAATACCCACAGGATCTTGAGGTTATGGAAGGATTAAAATGAGACTACTTAGAGGTGTCCATGGCCATCCGATTGACCCAAAGACATACAATGGCTGAAGCCCAGTGGTTTGGATGGAAGGGCCCTAATGAGATCTCTTATAAGTTTCTGCAAATCAGATCCTGGGGCATGCCTGAATCCCTGTCTTTTCTAAGTTATGTTTGTGAAAAACACTCAATATATTGTTCTAAACCTGGGTTTTTCCCTAACGTGTTCCAAAGTCAAGTTTTGTTGTGTATAACCCAAGGTATCTGATAAGTACGATACCCAATCTACCATTCCCCTGGAGTCTGATGCCCATGGGATCTCAGTGAGACAAGTCTGAGGCCAAAATGGCTAAATTGAGTAGATCATAGGCAAGGAGGTTGCCTGAGAGACTATATGGTTGTCTCATCTATAAGGGTTTGGGTCCTGGTGGTATCATCATATTCCATCCTCCCCTTGAGAACCGGCATTTCTAGGTTGGCCATAAAGCTAGCATACTCACTAGAGGGAGCCCCAGGGCCAGAGGTAACTCAGACCTGGAGTAGATTCTGAGAGACAGACAGTTCTAGATGATAAGGATTCCCTGAGCTTTCCTAGCTCCATGGGATGCCCATGTTCAGGGATCCCAGAATGACAGTAAGTACTGAAATGGATTGCTAACTGAAAACCACTTTGATCCTCAGCAAGGCTGCCTCTGTTGATAAGGAAAAGGGAGGTTCATGTTCTAAGTCCTAGGTGCCAGGCAAGGCTGGATTGGCAGAGGTAAAGGGTGACTCATTTTAATGTAACGGTTGATGCACATTTGTGACGAAAGCCTCCAGGTCTCTACCCTCAAAGGGCATCAAGCCCCCAGCCACTGAGTAAAACAGGGAAGAAAGAGGTGAAGATTCTCCTAGGAATTTACTATTTCTCTCTATCACAATGTGCCCCATGAGGAATACTTTGAAACACTTACGATGAATATTATTTTCTTAGGGTAAACTTTACATTTTAGATTGGTTTTGGATAAAAACAAAAGGGTGTGTGCAGGTGGATTTCATTTGGGTACAGCATTCTTCCTGGTGCTGGCTGGTCATCTTGTTACTGCTGTTAACCTTGCTAGAGCCTATCAGTTAATGTATCCTAACCATTACTCACTTACCTCATTCGTTATGTGAGACTTAGGTAATTCATACTTTGAAAAAAAATAAAATAAAAGGAAAGATATTTGAATCACTTAATTGAAAGATGGTCTAAAGTCCAGAATTTCATAGTTTGCTTGAAGAAAAAAATATATTCTTGATATAAGAGGGAATGGAGAAAGGGTAGAGTGGATTTTCCATTTGGGTCCGATGACTGTATGGCTCTCATCCCTTGGCTGCAGATTAGAATCACCTGCGATGCTTTAAAAACGACCAATACCCCAGTCACGATCTAGACCATTTAAATGAGAATCTCTGGAGGGGGAGCCTGAGCATTGATAATTTAAAATAGCTTCTTGGGTGATGCTAGTCCACACTCGGAATTGAGCACCCTCATAAAATGCCTATCTCAAGTGACTCAATGATGAGTATCACTAACTACCTCCAGTGTTACAGTGTTAGCCTTAGAGAAGAGAAGATAATGCCTTGGGAGAAGATAACACCTGAAGTTGAACATGCAAACTCTGTGTAATTAAACTTAACCTAAAAATTCATAATCACGCAGACACTCTGTTTCCTCCTAGACATTCTTACCTTCTTTTCATACATATAATAATCGATACTCTCAGGTTGTTTCTTTTTTTTTTCTTAACACCTTTATTGGAGTATAACTGCTTTACAGTGGTGTGTTAGTTTCTGCTTTATAACAAAGTGAATCAGCTATACGTATACATATATCCCCATATATCCTCCCTCTTGCATCTCCCTCCCACGCTCCCTATCCCACCCCTCTAGGTGGTCACAAAGCACCGAGCTCATCTCCCTGTGCTATGCGGCTGCTTCCCACTAGCTATCTATTTTACGTTTGGTAGTATTTATAAGTTCTTAGGTTGTTTCTATGTTGCATTTCCTTTCTTTTTTAAGAACTACAATAATTTCCAGCTATTTTAAATCTTGTCATAGCAGTTAATCCTACTTTTAGTTCTTTTGGATGGCTGCACAGCCACCTAGAAAGAAAACAGCATGTTAATTGATGAGACAAATCAGAATTCAAAATGTCTTTTGAGTCAGGAGCTTCTGAAGATTTTGAAAAAGGTCAAATGCGTGTGTGTTTGTCCACTGAAATTAGTATTAGTGGACACAGCGAGTCCGGCTCTTCCACGTGCTAGTGGCTGCACTGTGTTTGTGTTCCTCTGTACCTTACGAAGCAAGTTCCTCATTTTATCCTCACTGTATCCGTGAAGTAGGATGGAATAGGGATCATTATACACATTTTATAGATAAGGAAATTGAACCTTAAGGTTGGTTAATGGCTTTTGAAGTATAATTCTACTGCAACATGATGCTGCTGTAATTGGGATGTTTTCTTCCTTTGTATTTATACTGGCATTTGCTTGTGTGTATAAAAGCTATTTTTTTAATGTATTTTATGCAACTATAGTTGATTTACAATGTTGTGTTAATTTCTGCTGTATGGCAAAGTGATTCAGTTATACATGTATACATATATATATATGTGTATATATATATATATATATATATGCATTCTTTTTCATTATGGTTTATCACGGGATATTGAATAAAGTCCCATGTGCTATACAGTAGGACCTTGTTGTTTATCCATTCTATGTATAATAGTTTGCATCTGCTAATCCCAAACTCCTAATCTATCCCTCCCCCAGCCCCTTCTCCCTTGGCATCCACAAATCTCTTCTCTATGTCTGTAGGTGTATTTTATAGATAAGTACATTTGTGTCATATTTTAGATTCCACATATAAGCGATATCATATGGTATTTGTCTTCCTCTTTCTGACTCACTTCACTTAGTGTGATAATCTCTTGGTCCATCCATGTTGCTGGAAATGGCATTATTTCATTCTTTTTTATGGCTGAGTAGATTGTATGTATGTACCACATCTTTTTTATCTTTTCTTCTGTGAATGGACATTTAGGTTGTTTCCATGTCTTGGCTATTGTGATAGAAAAGCTATTGATTTTTATACATTAACTTTGCACTTACGCTCCTATCAAATTTGTCTACTGATCTAATGCTTTTTCTTTTGTTTCCCCTCTGGTTTTTCAGATTGTAAAAATACTATAAATAATCACAGTGTTTCATATACTTTGCTATTAGTGCACACCTTATTTCTTTAACTTGTCTATTTGTAGTGCTAATTAATTACAGAGCGATGTTAAATATTTGTGATACTGGGCATTCTATTTTTGGTACTAACTTTAATGAGGATACATTGAAATGTTCCATGTCTAATCATGATACTGGCTTTTAGTCTGAGAGGGAGAAATCTCTGTGTGTTTTTGTGTTTATTATATATGTGCTTATAAGATAGATGCATGTATAAAATGCAGTGTTAACAAGTATCCCACGCTGACAGCTCAACAACTAAAAGACAAAAGACACAACTGAAAAATGGACAAAGGACTTGAATAGACATATCTTCAAAGAAGATATTCAAATGGCCAATAAGCCCATGAAAGGATGTTCAACTTCATTAGTCATTAGGGAAATACAAATCAAAACCACAATGAAATAACTCCTTCACTTCCACTAGGATGGCTATAATTATTTAAAAATGAAAAATAATAAGTGTTGGTGAGGATATGGAGAAATTGGAAGCTTCACACATTGCTGGTGGCAACTGAAGGTGGTGCAGCACTGTGGAGAACTGTTTGGTAGTTCCTCAAAAAGTTGAACATAGAATTACCATATGCCTCAGCAGTTCCACTCCTAGGTATATATCTCAACCTAAAGATGTTGTTATCAACTGAATTGTTTCCCCTCCACCCCAAATTCATGTGTTGAAGCCCTAAGCCTCAGTGTGACTACATTTGGACATAAGGACATTAAAAAGGTAATTAAAATTAAATTAGGTCACAACAGTAAAGACCTTAATTCAACATGGTGGGTGTCCTTATAAGAAGAGAGAGTTAATAGTGGCTTACATGCTCAGAGCACAGGCCGTGTGAGAACACAGTGAGATGGTAGCCATCTGCAAACCAAGGAGTGTGACCTCCAGAAAAACCAACCCTGCCAGCACCTTAATCTTGGACTTCTAGCCCCAGAACTGTGAGAAAATAAACTACTGTTATTTACACCACCCAATTTATGGTGTTTTTGTCACTGCAGTCTTAGCAGACTAATACAGATGTTTACATAAAAACTTGTACATGATGTTTATAGCAACAATAATCATAGTAGCCAAAAGGTAGAAACAACACAGATGTCCACAAACTGATACATGGGTAAACAAAATGTGGTTTGTCCATACAATGGAATATTACTCAGCCTAAAAAGGAATGAAGGATTGATACCTAATGCAGCATGAATGAACCTTGGAAACATGCTAAGCAAAAGGAGTCAGACACAAAGGATCACATATTGTGAGATTTCTTTTGTATACAATACCTGGAATGAGCAAATCCATAGAGACAGACAGCAATTAGTGGTTACCAGAGGCCGGGATTCAGGGGTGAGGATAAGGAATGACTGGTTAACGCATATGGGTTTCCTTACCAACCCTTGGTAATTTCTATCTTTTTCATTTTAGTCATTCTGTTTTGTGGGTCTTGCTAAATACTGTGGTTTTAATTTGCATTTTAGGAATGGCTAATGAAATTGAATACATTTTCATATACATTTTGGCAATTTGGAGATCCTTTTCTGTGAAGTTTTGTTACATCATTTGGCCAAATTGTCTGTGTTTTGCTTATTTATTTTTGGAGTTATTTATATATTATGATCACGATTTCTGAACCCTTTGTTATAAATGTATTACACATATCTTCTCTCACTCTATAGGTTGCCACTTTATCCTCTTTTGATGGTACCATATATCATTTATTTTTCTTTTTTCGTCACTGCTTTTATTCTGGGTCAGTTTAGTCTTACATCCAAGTGTTGCAAGTATCCATATACATTTAATAAAAGCCTCTTATTATGCTTCTTATATAGTTTCAGTGTCTGATATATCTGAATGGTTCTCCATTCTTACTTGTAATTTTGAGTTTCTGTAATTTTTTCTCGTTTTTTATTGTCTAGGTCAACTAGTATTGTATCAGTGATTTGTTTCTCAGAAAAGTGGTCCTTGGATTTCTTAGTTTTGAATTTATTAACTTTATTTGACTTTTATCTTTATTAATACATCCCTTTTGTTTCTGTTAATTGTATTTTGTTGCTCTAATTTCTTGAGTTGAATAATTAATCCATATATTGTCATTCTTTCTTTTTAAGAGATGTGAGGATTTAATTATATAGGTGTTCTTTCAAGTACAGCTTTCTTCATATACCCTGGATAGAATACATAATGTTTGCATAATTATTATTTTATAAAGCAACTGTTTGTTTAACAAGAGTGGGGATGGCAACATTATTTAGGAACACAAAATCTTTAATTCAGGTAGGCTGTATCAGACCCTTTTTCTCATCGAATCCACCAAGCTCTCTGCCAGTATGGCATGTCTTCATTCTTTCAGGCTCTACCTCCTTGACCAGCACATGCTCCCAGTTCGGTTGGCAGATGCACAGCCCTTCTCTATGGTGGTTTGGCATTTACCCAGCTGTTTTTAGCTGCCTCTTCCCCATCTTTTATTTGTCCACATTCCAACCTGAAACTCATTCTACCTGCCTCTTGAAGAGATGGCATATATCAACCTCCTGAGTGTTGTCAAGCTGCTTTTTGCTTCCCTCATCCCCAAGGAAGGGGACCCAGGATGCTCCTGGGGCCCACATGTGAGATACTCCAATGAGAGGTTTCTGTTTGATCTTCAGGGTCATGCCAACTGCTTCTGAAAAAAAAATGCTGAAGCCCACTTGGAATCTCTAGAACCCTGGATCGGCTACAATAAGCCTCCCTTGGTTTGGTCCCAAATCTGCATCTTCATAAGTTTTGGTTTGAAATTTTTGCTATCTGCTCTTTCAGAGAAGATGGGGTTTCCTTCTCCATTTTTCATTTGTGTTACAGCTTCCAAGTGGCTCTACGGAGAGCAGGTAATGGTCCCTATTGTGCCGTCTTCAATCTGACTTCTGTACTGTGTTAGTTTTACAAGTAATTTTTATTAATGTTGTTTTTTTTCCAGTTTTATTGTGATAAAATTGACATAGAGCTGTGTATAAATATTAATATTATTTTTAACAGAAAACACAACACAATTATTTTAAGTGAATGATTTTAAAAGGTATTTTGTGTTTCTGCCTGTTATATTATTATTTAGTTAAGTTCTGTCTGCCCCCCTCACTGCATCTCTTTGTAAAGCAAGATGAAAACAGTACACAATGTACACGTTTTTGTGAATAATTTTAATGAGGTGATAAAAGAACATTTGATTAAACAAATCAAATGCTTCCTGACAGCATCTAGTTCTGTTTGTTTAAATCTTCCCCAAATCACCCAATAGAAGCCTGGCTCTTATAACAAGTCCTTTCTGACAGCCTCTTACTAAGACACCCCATAGTTCCTCATGGCTTAATTCTGTTTTTACAATAAATTGATAAATCCAAACTTTTTCTAGTACAGGTATTTCTGGTAGTTTTTGGCTATAGGATGTGTAGCAACATATTTCTCTTTAATTCATAAATCTATTCAGGACTATTTATTGAGCACATATTATTTGTTTGATATAAAATAAAGAAACCAATAATAACTAATATTGTTATATTATGTATACTGAATAGCAAGAGTTAATTATAATAACATGTGAAGTTTATAGAACATTTCTACATATATTACGTGTTTTCATCTTCAACTACTCTGTGGCATTGCCTTTCATTGACAGGTACAAAAGTGGAAGTTCAGTGATAGTAATTGGACATGATAATATTAAATACGTAGTCTATTAACTTTATGCCATGAAATAGATACTGCTAAGATAGCTACTAATCATTCTGAGTAACAAGTGAGGAAACTCAGGTTCAGAAAGGGCCAGTACTTTCCTAGAGATCACATATTTAGCAAGGGGCAGAGCCAAGTCTCATCTCTAAACCTCATTTTTTTACTAGCTTTATTGAGATATAATTGATATATAAAATTATGTAAGTTTAAGGTGTAAAATGTGTTGATTTGATACACTTATATGTTGCAAAATGAACACCATAGCTTTAGCTAAAATGTGTATCACATCACATAATTACCATTTCTTTTTTGTGGTGACAACATTTAGCATTTACTCTCAATAACTTTCAAGTATATAATACAGTATTATTAACTACAATCACTATGTTGTATATTAGATCCCCAGAACTTACTCATCTTATAGCTGGAGATTTGTACTCTTTGACCAGCATCTCCCCATTTCCACCACTCCCACACCCCTGGTAACTACCATTCTACGCTGTTTCTATGAGTTCTGCATTTTTAGATTTCACATATAAGTGATATCATACAGTAGTTATCTTTCTCCATCTGACTAATCTCACTTATACCCTCAAGGTCTACTCATGTTGTTGCAAATGGCGGGATGTCCTTCTTTCTCATGGCTGAATAAAATTCCAGTGGAAATACATAGATATACATATATATATATATATATATATATATATTTTTTTTTTATGTATCTCACACCATCTTTATCTCTTCATCTGTTGACAGACACGTAAGTTGTTTCCATGTCTTGGCTATCGTGAATAATTCTGCAGTGAACATAGGAGTGCAGATATTTCTTCAAGATCATCCTATTTTCATTTCCTTTGGATATATACCCAGAAGTGGGGTTACTGGATCATACGGCAGTTCTAGTTTTAACTTTTTGAGTATTTTGTGTTTCCCTCATGATTAATGATGTTGAGCACCTCTTCATGTACCTGCTGGCCGTTTGTGTGTCTTCCTTGGATAAACCCCATCAGTTTTGAGTCCTACACTAATATTCAGAAGCTGAGAAGGGAAGGGTGTTGTTCCCAGCAAAAAAAAGAGACTACATGGTGTTTTTGAGGATATGGGATGCATTTGTTATTGCTTGAGTAGATCATTAGTGAGAGAGAAGCTAGAAATGGGGCTGGAAAATGAGCATGGCAGTAGTTTGTGTGTTGGGAGGTGGGTGGGGTAAAGATTGATCTACATTTGAAATAAAATGAAAAGCTATTTAAGACTTAGAAAGGGAAATGCCATGTGAAATTGTGTGTTTTTGAAATACTGCTCTAACTGTGAAGTAGAAAATGGATTTGAGGAGACTAACACAGTGATAAGGAGACCAATTAGGAGGGTATTGTTCTGGGTGAAATACGATGTTGCCTTAAATGACAATTGTGACAGTAACAATGGAGAAAAGTAGAAAGATTTAAGAGATTCATGAGATAGATTCCATGAGATTGAGTTATTGATTGGATTGAGGGAGTGGCAGAGCGAGTGGAGTCAAGGAGAACAACAAAATATCAGACTTAAGCAAATGGTGGGAAAGTGGAAAGTAGAATAAATTTGTTGGGGGAGAAAATTTTAGCTTTGACATGCTGATTTTCAGAAGTGCCTGTGTGTAAGTGCTTAATTAGCCAGTTGGATATTCATGCCTAGAGCTCAGGAGACATCTGGGGTGTGTGTGTGTGTGTGTGTGTGTGTGTGTGTGTGTGTGTGTGTGAATCATCTGCATATAGTTGGCAATTGATGCCATGGGACTAGAAGGAACTGTCCTGTGAAGTTTCTAAGAGCAAGAAAAACAGAAGAACCCAGACCAAACTTTGAGAAACACCAACATTTAAAGGGTAAGTACAGGAAACAGCATGGACAGGAGATTTTAAAAGAGCAGCTAGAAAGGGTCATACCATTGGAAGCCATGAAGTAGGAGCAGTTCAAACTAAGACATGGGGCAAGACAAGAATACAGAGTTACGGCATTGGATTGGTAGAAAGACCTGCAGATGTGGGAAAATCTTCCTTCCTTTACTTTTAATTTTTCCATTGAGACAAAGGGCCTCTGCAGTGTCTTCTTGGATCACCCTTTCTTTTTATATACTCCTTCATGTTTTCCTTGGTCATTGTTTCAATTCCCCAGTTCTGCCAACCTGTGCTGGCTCCATCCAAGAAAGCACATCCCAAGGCCTTTGTGGCCATAAGATTGTCCTGGAAGGGAGTGTCAAATCTTTATTGTGTATCTTTGGTAGATGTTTCTGAAAGAGCTAGACTTCAGAGCAGTACATCTGTGGACAAAGGCATCTTTCTCTTGATAATACTGACCAACTCACATAGCATTACTTTGATGAGTTATGCCAAAATATGTCTGGCTTCTACTCTGTCTTACTAAAGACACCTTCTGCTGAAGGAGTGATGAAGGAAGGACAAAAGAATAAAGCAAAAGGAATGTTCTGTCTTGTCACTCTGAACACATATGTACATACTGTAGAAAAAATGGACTTTGTGGTTAGATGTGTTCATTCTACTGCTTATTTATAAGCCAGAGTGCTCACAGATGTCATCACACTCCCATCTCACCCCATTAAAGTTCCAGGAACCTACTTCAAATTCTACTTTCAAATAAATGTCATATTTTAAATTAAAGGAAATTTATTATTATTGTTATCATTATTATTATTATTATTCACATTGGATGTTTTTGCTCCCAAAAAGCAGATTGAAGCCAGTTCTACGTAATTTTCTAATGTCTAGTTTAACTCTATATGTACTGAAGTTTAACAAACCTTTTCCACAATGATGATTTTAACGAAAGTAATGGGACTGTTGATGTTGTTTTATCTTTTCAAATCTATGCTGCCTCCCCACCCCTTATTTTTCTTTTTTGCTTCATCTAACTTTATGTTCCTTTACCATTCTGATAGTTCTGATAAATGCAGAAGGAGGTAGGGGTGGCCGATACTGCTACTTTTGCTTCTCTGGATCCTGATTATTTCTCATTTTATTTTGCCGTTTCATTTCCATGTTTTTCCTCCTCCTTCCCAGTCTCAACAGATAGACAGAGAGAGAGGGAACTTTTTAATATGTTTAAAACAATCTTTGAAATGATACATCTCTGTCACTTTACTCTCACTTTTAAAATTATAAACTAAAATAAAAATTGGCATATTGATAAAAGTTTCCAAGACTACCACCTGCTGCTTTCTGGTGATTAGGTGCGAGAAAGTGGCATTTCTCAGTTCAGGTAACAAATATGCAAATGATGATATTTAAACCAAAAATGACAGTGTCCTAGAAGAGGGAGGAGCACACTTATTTCCTTTCTTTTCCGCTGTCTCCCTTTTGTATGGCTATCTAGGAAACTGTTTTATAACTTCTTGGATGAGGAGTTGAAGATTAAGGACAAGTTCATTCACAATGGCACACCAGTTCTCCACCTTGGAAAGAAAACATTCCTGACCTTGGCTCACATATTCTAAATGGTTCCTTCTTTATTCAGATGACGCCTTAGGCTTGGTGACTTTTCTGCATGAACAGGAATCTAACATGTTCTTAGCACTTGTTATGGGCCAGCCTTTATGCTGAGCTTTTAAATATAACTTTTTGTTTAATCCATACGATAATCCTCTAAAGTAGGCATCTTTATCCTAATTTTCACACCTGAAGAAACTAAAACATGGTGATAATACATATCCAACATTACCATATCTAAGATCACTGACTAGAAAGTGATGAAGGACTAGGTCTGTTTGACTCTTAAATTAGGTACTATTGTCACCACACAAGAAAAGACAGAGATATGCCCGGAGTGGAAACTAAGGAATGACCAGTATCTCTGTGCATGAGCATGTGTCTGAGCACTGCTGAAGACTAAAATCAGTTGTCATGTCTGCTTTAATGACTCCCAATCATCCGCATGGATACTATCCAGAAGAAAATGCATAAATACTGTGCAGAGAGTGGAAGGAGCATACAGATAATGTCGACCTGACATGCACAGGGACTCTGGCCACTCTGTAGAATTGGAATCTGAGCCTTGAATTTCCATCGTTGACTCTGACATGTTTACAGTCAAAGTCAATTTAATTTGTCACCCAATAAACTGATGCAATCATAGGTTTTAATATGTATACAGGCCAGGAATTGGGGTTTTCCAGTGTAAACAAGAATCCAGGAACTGCGACTTCACAAATGCTGTGAATGTTTTGAAACTTAACGGGTAAAGGATGAGAGTGTGAATGTAGTTTACTGCAGACCTTGGCTGGCTGGGATGTGTGAATTTATCTGCATGCATCTAGAAGTGTGTTTCTCTACACAAAAAGAGGCTGAAGGAAAACTGGAATGGGTCAGATTTTTCAAACAATAGCTCTACTTGCTGAGCGAAAGGCAGCCAAATGATTTAAATTCTAAATTTCCATTTTTTAGGATGCAGTTAATCTTAAAGTGACATTAACTGGGATTCCAAGGACAGTCAGCTCTCTGGATACGAGCAATTTTCCTGTGAAGCACTGGAGTCACTCACAACCCCTGCTGGATCCAGAAGCAGGCAGGGGAAGTCATTTTCTCACTAGAAAATCTGATACTGACTGACCCAAGATTAATTTTTCTCAAGCTTCTGACATGACTTAAAGATTAAATATTTAATCAAAATGTTAGAGAAAGAGGGGGAAAAAGAAAGAGCATGGTGTCACCAAAGGATCTGGTGTTTGCTCCTTGGGGTAAATGACTATAGCACTGATATTTCTGATGATGCTTTTAAAGGACCACATGTCCTGTTCATACTTCATGGCCTCATTATTCAGCAGCCTTTAATGCAAATGTC
This sequence comes from Lipotes vexillifer, assembly GCF_000442215.2. Taxonomy (NCBI): domain Eukaryota; kingdom Metazoa; phylum Chordata; class Mammalia; order Artiodactyla; family Lipotidae; genus Lipotes; species Lipotes vexillifer. Next base: position 946,232 of record NW_006786963.1, read on the forward strand.
CTTTTATGATTTCTTTTCTCCCAAAAGCTCAATCCTTCAAATGGAGGGAGGTAGCAGTCTATCTCTGTACTTTAAAAGAAAATATTTGAGTAGAATTGGACATCTGTGTCTTTTCATTTTAGCCATGTGGAAGAGAAAAAACAAGGAGGAGACAGGAGATGTGGATAGCTGGTGCTCTGCCTATTGTGAAGACCATGGGAACCCCAGCAGCTCCCTCTAGAGACAACACATCTCTTTATTCTTTTATCAAAGAGAATTCATCATGTTGAAAAGCTAAACTCCTTTAGTGACAGAGAGACCTGATATTGCTTTTTTGTCTCTCATCACTCACTACTGTTTGATGTAGGAGGCTTTTGAGAGGTAGGTAGCATGAGATTAGGAACCTAATACCATGTTCACCCCTGTCCCCTCCCTCTTTCCCTTCCTCCACCCAAATGCTATGGGCAGAATGAGAATGCAGCCTTGTGAATTTGGAATATGATTCAGCAGGTTTTATATAAGAGAGAAAATGGAAGTAGTCATGAGGTGTAGAGTATAGTTTCATGTTACTGGCCTTCAGTTCTCTGTGAGATACAAATAGATGCCATATTGGAGAAGCTTGGCCCAGAATCTACTTAACGTATTTCTAATGCTTGTGCTGGCAATGAGGAATCTTTTTTTTTTTTTTTTTTTTCCTGTGGTACGCGGGCCTCTCACTGTTGTGGCCTCTCCCGTTGCGGAGCACAGGCTCCGGACGCGCAGGCTCAGCGGCCGTGGCTCACGGGCCCAGCCGCTCCGCGGCATGTGGGATCTTCCCGGACCGGGGCACGAACCCGCGTCCCCTGCATCGGCAGGCGGACCCTCAACCACTGCGCCACCAGGGAAGCCCAATGAGTCATCTTTTTGAGGACTAAAAGTACAACAAAGTTACAAGGCTGCCACGGTACTCTTTTCCTTTATCATTCACTTAAGGTCAGAAAAACCACTAGATTCATGCCTTTAACCCAAACTTCTTAGGATTTACCGGTCTCATGCCAGTCATACCTCCCTTCAAGCATATGTACTAAAAGTTGAGTGAGAGAATGATTTCCCCCCTCCTTTGGCGTTAAGTATCTCTGACCTTGCACATTAAATATTGTTTGTTCTGACACCAGCTGGTGTACTGCAATACAACTGTAGCACTAAATACTCAGAGTTAGTGTCAGACTTCACAGGTTTAAGGCTATGGTCCCCAACAGGGCTGTCCTTACTTCAGATGCTAACTGCACATAGGGAATTTCCAGGCCACTCACACTTCTGACTGACTGGCAAAAAATTCAGGGTTCTTAGGACCCCCTCAGTTTCAGTGATCTACCATAACACCCCACAGAACTCAGGAGAGTGCTATAGTTATAATTAGAGTTTTATTATAAAGGATACAAATTAGGGCCAGCCAAATGAAGAGACACATAGGGCAAGGTTTGGGAGGGCCTAAAACACAGAGCTTCGGGGCCCTCTCCTCATGAAATCAAGGTGCATCACCCTCCTGGTACATCCATGTGTCCACTAACCAAGAAGCTCCATTGAGCCTCAGTGTCCAGAGGCTATATTGGGGTTTCATTACATAGGCACAGTTGTTTAAATCATTGGCCTCGTGATTGAACTCAATCTCCAGCCTCCTTTCCCTCCCCCAGAGGTCAGGCTGGCTCAAAATCCCAACTCTCTAATCATGTGGTTGGTCTTCCTGCTGCCCAGACCCCATCCTGCAGCTACGTAGGGGCCACCATGAGGATCATTAGTTTAATCCCAGGGGCTCCTGAATAACAAAGACACTTCCATCACTCAGGAAATTCCAAGGGTTTTAGAAGCTTTGTGCCCAGAACCCATGACAAAGACCAAACTTTTTTTTTTTTTAATAAAAATGTCAGATCTAGGGGAATCTCAAATATTATGCAGTTATGAGTGTTAGCTCACCCCTGATCACAAAGCCTGTGTGGCAGAAATAAAATGAGCCCAAGAACCGAGGCTCTGTGGCTGCCTACCATGTCCTCTGCTTCCCATATCTCTGATGTCACTAGCTTACAGGAACATGCCCTCCTAGAAGTGTCTTTATCATATGTATAAGAACAAAGTAATTCAGTATGGGATAGGGCTTTCTCTCTTCCTGTCTCCCTTCCTGTTTAACAGCCAGAAGCCCCGTTACCTCATCAGAATGTTGAGACAGCTTCTTAAAGGTAAACATTTTGAGGAGAGTAGAGCTATTGAAGCATAGTTAACGCGTGTTTTTTTCTGGAAAATGGTAGTCCAACATTCTATTGAGAAAAGTTAAGTTTTTGAATGACCCTTGACAGTTTCTTCCATTTGCCGTTATATGCTCTTCTTATTCAAACCAATAATTCCTATGTACCATCCTACATAATGGCTTGATTTTCAAGAGGATATAGAGAAAATGGTTTGTCCTTGATGATGCACTGTTCTGAGCCGTTTCATCTTTCCCTTCATTCTTCAAGGGAGAAAGACGAACACTTTCTAATTTCCGAGAATCCATCAATCTAGTCCAAATGCCTAGATGAAAATGGTACTTAGCTTGCCCTTTCTGGACTTATCTCTCTGCCTGTAAATGAGAAAAAAATTCTACCTCTCTCTGCCGATTCAACTGCAGGAGACGCTTATGAACTAGCCTTGGTGTTGGCTTTCACAAACACATGTGGCCATGGTTTTTTTTTTTTTTTTTTTTTTTTGCGGTATGCGGGCCTCTCACTGTTGTGGCCTCTCCCATTGCGGAACAACAGGCTCCGGACGCGCAGGCTCAGCGGCCATGGCTCATGGGACATGTGGCCATGTTTTACACATTAGCAGGATTATGAGGTTCCTAGTGATCATTTGCGCTTGAAGATAATTGATAATTGTGGCTTATATTCAAGGCCAATTTTGGCTTGACTTCAATTGTTTCTACTTGCCTGCCCTCATTCGGATGCTAAGCCTTTTTCTTGTTTCTCTTATCACCCATTCATTTTCCCTTTTCCTTCTACTTTCCATCACCCCATATATTTAAAGTATAGTCAGAGATTTCAGCTTTAATATTATTAAAATATGAAAATGTTTACTCTTATTTACCCTATATAATACTGCTACTTACTTTTTTTGTTAAATATCACCAATCATGTCATTCCTTCTCAAAAATCTTTTATGATCTCCTGTTAATCTTCAATAACTCTAAAATGAAATACAATTTTGGCCTGGCACTCAAGGTCTTTCCTAACAAAATTTCTCTCTAATCTTATCATATACTATTCCTTCCACGTATATTTGGTCTGCTTCCCAACTGGCCTATAAAGTGTTTCTTGGATCCCTATCAGTGTTTTGCCAATTGCTTTTGTTATCTGCACTGTCTAAAATAACACCTCCTCAACTGACAAAATCTCATCATCTGTCAAGATCCAGCTAAAATGCCATGTCTGCCAGAAAACCATTCATTCTGTCCATCTGAAGTTCTATTTTTCTTTCCGCAGACAATACACTTTTATTGATGAACTACCATATGTTAGGTACAGCATTAGTTGCTAGAAATACATGGTGAATAATTTATCCATAGGAGTTTCCTGCCTTCAGAATTTTTAAGCCCAGAGAGAAGTGAAAGAGAAGCACAACAATCTGCAGAGGTATATGGAGGAACCACAGGTTTCTATGGGAACACATAGAAATTGAACTTAGCCCAGACTAAAGCAATGAAAGAAGGATTCTAAGGAAAACTGATATCTATGCCAAGGCTGGAATAAGAATTCACCACATGTTAGGATGCTGAATAAGAAAGAGGGAAGAAGGCTCAGTACAGATGGAAAAGATACGTGAAGGCCCCAAGGTGGGAAAAGACACAGAATATTTAAGGAATACACAGAATTTCCCAATGATCTGAGCGTAGAACAAATCAAAGAAGTGATGAAAGCTGACACCGGGGGGAGAGTAAGGGTTTATAATGGTTGTGACTGAACTGCAATAGCAGAGTTTATCCAGTAGGACATTGGATTTACAAGGAAGGAGAGAGAGAGAGTTTGAAATTGTAGATTTGATCATTTTCGGTATACCGATGGTCACTAACTCAGTAACTGGGTACAGTACCACTCAAGATGAATACGCAGAAGTGAGAACCTAAAACATAACCCTGAAGAATACCAGTATTTAAGGAATGGTCAAGGAGTCTAAGCAGAAATGGCCAGAGAAGTAGGAGGAAAAAAACCCAGAAGTGTGTGATAGCACATCAGCAGGA
>NW_006786963.1:951864-979474 GCF_000442215.2 Lipotes vexillifer
GAAATAAAGCAAGGCTTGATCAGTAGGAGTTTGATGCTCCTAAGAAGTTGTGTATAATAAAGAATGACAAGCGCCCATGGAATCTGGCCAAAAGGAAATCACTGGGAACACTGGCAAGAGCATCTTCAGCAGACTCATGGGTGGCAGAGCAAGACTGCCTTGAACTGAAATGTGAGTGGGAGGTAAAATGATGACGCTGCAAGTAAGAACTATTACGAGGAAATTGGCTGTGAAGGAGTAGAAAGAAGGACACTGGTAGCTAAAGGTAAACCCAGGTTGAAAAAAGATGTTTTAAGTTATGAAAGAGATAATATGTTTACTTAGTACAGAGAAAGGTCCAGTAGAAAAGGTCAAAATTCAAAATACAGAAGGGAGGGAAAACTCTCGTTGAGTAAGTCTCTGAGAAGAAGGTAAAGCGCAACCAAGCATTAGCTTTAGACAGGAGGCTAATTAACTGTTTGTAACAACAGGGAAGACGAAGTTAGATGTGGATTCCCAGTAATGTGTAGGTTTGAGGGGGCAGGGAGTTGGGGGAAATCCCTTATGGCTTATACTCTCTAAATTTCCATAATATTGCACTTGTGGCCTCTTTTAGCACTTGCCATGTTGTCTCTGCAAGTTACGCCAGGTTATGTATGAGTGCCGTCCAATAAAAATATAACGCAAGTCACTAATGTGAGCCACATATGTAATTTTAAGTTTTCTACTAGCCACATTAAGAGATGTTAACAGATAGGAAATTCATTTTAATAATGGTTTTGCCCCAATGTATCCAAAATACTGTCATTTAACATATAATCTACATAAAAAAATTAATGACATGTTTCACATTGTATTTTTTTTGTATGAGATCTTTGACACCTGATGTGTATTTAACATTATATTAAATCTCAATACAGACCAGCCACATTTCAAGTGATCAGGAGTCACATTTGGCTACTGACTACTGTATTGAACAGTATAGATGTGGATGGTAAGTACCCTGAGAGAAGACACTACTCCTTCCCTGTATTCTTTTTTTTTTTTTTTTTTTTTTTTTCTTACCGGCGCGCGGGCCTCTCACTGTTGTGGCCTCTCCCGTTGCGGAGCACAGGCTCCGGACGCGCAGGCTCAACGGCCATGACTCACGGGCCCAGCCGCTCCGCGGCATGTGGGATCTTCTCGTACCGGGGCACGAACCCGCGTCCCCTGCATCGGCAGGCGGACTCTCAACCACTGCGCCACCAGGGAAGCCTTACTTCCCTCTATTTATATCTCTCTTGCTCAATCAGTGGTTATTGAACTGAAACTGTAATACATAAAATGAGAACATCTATCAAAGTAGTCATAGGATATTCAAGAATTTCTTAAAGAATATTTAATTGACCCAGTAAATAAAAATCAGCAGTGCCTATGTAGTGTTTTTCAGGTTTGCTGCTGGAAAAGTAGTCTTTTTTCTCTTCAAAGGCCTTTGAGAAACTGAGCTCATTTTCATGAAGAGAAATGATACCATGTTAATTTGAGCAGCATTAGATGGGATTAGGAAGCATTGTGACCAAATCAGGCTCAGTTGCTATACCCCAGGCTTTCCAACTTCTGCCTTCCAGAAGGGATTCTAACTCAGTGAATATAGGTTAATACAGAATTCATCTGATTTGGTATTAGAGCAGTTTGTCTTCTTTTCAGTAAACTCTACCATCTCCCTGACAGGTGAGTGGTCTGGATTGGTGGAGGGACTGGGGAATTGCAGGCTCCTCACTATTGGCTAATCACATTCAGGAAGCAAACAAGCATCGAGAATTTCTCTGCTCTACAAACAGTCCTTGTGCAGATGGAGTTCTACTTTTTCTTAGAGATATAGCCTCCGGGAGCACCAGTGTGCTACATGGATGAACGAGTCATAGAATCATAGGATGTTAGAATTGGAAGGGACCATAACGACCATCTTATTCACACTTCTACATCCTCCTCTCCCAACTTGTTAGTTTGCAAGTAAGGAAGTAGTCATAATACTGCATTTCTTCCAATACTGAAAGCAGAATTGAGGTCTTGCATTAGAAACATATTTCCTTTCAGTGTGTGGTCAGACCAGACTGAATGCATGCTATACCTACAGAATAATTCTTGGACATGTGGCTTATATATTTGCAAGTGACAAAAAATCCCTCTGCACAAATTCTCTTCCTCTAAATAGTTAAGCTTTACGTATTCGTGAAGCATTGAATGTGTCCCTTTAAATGGATTCTCCCATTTATTTTAAATTTCCTAAAATAAAAAAGATCCCTGCTATGTATGGGCTCCTTTGTTAGTTCCTGCCACTGTACTCCCAGCTGTGGCTACTGAAGAGCTCCTGACAGATTGCTCAGCTTTGCCTAATTCCTGAATCATTAAGATTCAGGCCTGGTGGTATATTAGAAACTAATTCTCTACCAACAGGAATAAGAAAATTAGTCTGTAGCCCTATGCCAGGTGTCCCTTTTCTTCCGAGGACCGCATCAGCGCCAAGCTCAGCTTTCTTTCTCTATTCACACCTTCCCCTCTTCCTTCTGCATTTCCATTCCGTGTTACTGAGCTGCTTGCCCTTCTGGGCCCCTCGCAATGACCCCTAAGCCCAGTTATTGAGGGCTCAGAGCCTCCTTGTAGCTCCTGCAGACCTCTTCCTCCAGGGTCTAGATCCTATTCCCAGCAGCATGAGTCACTGGCTGCTGCCTCCCTTAAACACCAGCGCATCTCCCTCAGAGTATGGCTCAGTTCCTTTACCCACTGCTGGAGATCAAGTCCGTCCTTCTTTTGCCCTCCCTTATTTCTCTTTTGTTAAATCAGACCTTTTGGAATCCTGGCCTAAAGCTAGAGGATTCCCAGTGTTACTGTGAATCTAGCCATTTGGACTTTAAGCTCTCTTCCCTTGGAGTTATCACATCTACTTTAGGATTATTCCTTCGAGCCTAAATTTCCTTATTTCCAGTTAACTTCCTCTTCCCCACTCCTTTGCTGCAAGGCACAGCGTGGTTCAGGCTAAAATTATGTAAGTTGGTCAGATTCTGGCCAGTTTTCAGAAACACAATAATAAATACTGGTTTGTGTTACATTATCTCATTTCAGTGAGTACTAGGAGTCTTTCTGCAGGGTTGTTATACTTTTAGTGTCTTTGATGACTGCCTTACCAAGAAAAATTAATCATCTACCTAATTTGAAACATCTAGTTTAAAAGGCACTATCAAAACATTGGCTATGGGCTTCCCTGGTGGCGCAGTGGTTGAGAGTACGCCTGCCGATGCAGGGGACACGGGTTCGTGCCCCAGTCCGGGAAGATCCCACGTGCCGCGGAGCGGCTGGGCCCGTGAGCCATGGCCGCTGAGCCTGCGCGTCCGGAGCCTGTGCTCCCGCAACGGGAGAGGCCACGGCAGTGAGAGGCCCGCGTACCGGGGGAAAAAAAAAAAAAAAAAAAAAAGAAAAAAAAAACATTGGCTATGTATAGGATCTCATAAAGATGAGAAAAGAGATTCTAATGCTGTGAGTTCTGTTTATGTAGAAAATCAGATTCTCGTAGGAATGGAAACACATGTCATACAGCGCTGTTGACTTGTTTTCTTCTCTTGCTTTCACTTTTTTTTTTTTTTGCTTTTGAGATGCTGAGAAGAAACCCACAGTACAAAGTCAAGATAGATTTTTTTTAGGTATAGAAATCTCTATTATCAGAACTGTGCACACCAGAACACACCCTGGTTCCATATATTAGCCTGAGGAGACTTCATCATATATTAGGCTGCAGCAAAAAATGTGTTTATATAGCCATCTTGAAAATTGTCAGACAATATATCACTCGAAGGCTGTCATGTAAAGTAAAACATTAAGAAGAATATTTATGGGGTTTTTGTGCTGTCCCAGCATTACAACTCCAATAAATCATTCTGCAGCATGTACCCCTCTTTCCCCTCTGCCTTTGTAAAAGTTGGGCAGACTAATGGTTGGAAGTTGGAAAGTCACAAGCCTGATAGAATGCTGACTTGGAGAGCGGTGATTAAACCGCCATCCTGCGGGATGTTAGTCGCCAAACTGTGAGTGTCCAAAAGCTTATTTTCCCTGTATACACTCTACATACTACTGGCATGAAATTAAAACTAGTTTGTTATGGGAAAATGGCTGCATAATATTAAAAGCATTCCAACTCTCAAACAGCACTGGAAAACTGCAAATTAAAAAGATACTAAGTGGTACCTGTCATTTTGACAATGTACTGACACCGAGCAGTTAGAGATATCACACTAGCAGTCTGGATTTAGGAAGTGCTATTAAGTAAGTAAAGAGTTTATCTTAGAGCAGTTGTGAAGCTTTCCTCCCCTTTCTGGTGCTTTCTAGGTCTGTGTTGATTCCTGTGTCAGGCTCCATGCTGCTCTTGGTGAGTGGTAAGAAGTCTAAGCAAAAGTCAGCAGCTTTCATTCTGACAGATGCCACATGTAAGGGGGAAATGAAATATTGAATAATATTTCCAGGTGCAGTTTCTAACGTTCCATTCGTATGGGCAACATTGTTGACATAGCATTTGAAAGTACCTTTTTTATGTTTTAATTTAAGCCTTGGATATATTGTGAGATTGCTGCTGGGTACTCAGTCAACCAGAGATGCTCGTGTATTCACAACTTAGAAGGAAAAGAAAAAGCAGTGGACGTGGGTTTTGAGTACCATTAATATTCAGTCCAGAGCTTTCACAGTGGGGACCCCTGGACGACATGACAGGCAGATGTGCAGGGCAGCTACAAATCCAGGAAGGGAGGGTGCTGCCCAGGTCCCCATCTTCATTTGTATTTCATCTCTGTACATTAAGCCTTTAAAAAGAGAAAATGATAAGTGCCTCTAGTCTTTTATTTCCTTGTTCTTTTTCCATGTGTAGCGGTTCACTTACACAGAGATGAGAATGAATGTCCTTCTCCTGTTTCAAAATCTCATATCTTCTCATCAAGTTTGCTTGGACAGCACGTACAAAAACGCAAAATGTCACTGCAAGAATAAAAGGAAGAAACTAGCATCATGTGTAAAATATAGCTAAATGTGACATAAATATCCATCCCTTATATTTTACTCTGTTGTTTAAGGAAGACACACATAAATAAACAGTATTTTTCTGTAATGTTGTGAATGAACATGAAATCCAAGCCACAGATTTGCAGTGAGGACATATCGTAACTAATCTGTAATGCAGTGTAGTGAGCATGGTCCCTACTGCCATGATCCCATATGAAAATTGTGTATATATTTCTAATTGCTGGTTAATATGCTTACTTCCTCAATTAAAACACATTCCTGGAATCTCCAGATTTCCCCTGATAAAGATTTGCTTCTTTATTAAAAAGTGTCATGTATTTCAAACCTACTTCCTTAGATCACATTGCAAATTTAGGTAAGTGAAATATTAATATCAAATTTATCGACATTTACCTTAAAAAACAAATTGGCGCAACAGAATTTGCATGTGCAGTGTAAAACTGTTCCAATAATCTGAGTTTACATGCATTTACTTAATTTAGGGCCTCCCAACCCAAGGGTCAGATTTGTGATCTCAGAGAATTTCTTTCATTTTTTTCTGAGTTTGTGTGTTTATAAAATAAAACGCTGGGGCTTCCCAGGTGGCGCACTGGTTGAGAGTCCGCCTGCCGATGCAGGGGAGACGGGTTCGTGCCCCGGTCTGGGAGGATCCCACATGCCGCGGAGCGGCTGGGCCAGTGAGCCATGGCCGCTGAGCCTGCGCGTCCGGAGCCTGTGCTCCGCAACGGGAGAGGCCACAACAGCGAGAGGCCCGCGTACCGCAAAAAAAAATAAAAAATAAAAAATAAAAAAATAAAACGCTGATAAAAAGTACTGCTACTCCTAAATTATTATAGAAGATTGTGTAAAGAATCTGACTAAATTATTGTGTCACAGTATTACCCTCACAGACTGTCTTCCTAATGTGTGAAGTTCTTGACGGCAAAGACCATGCTATATATTTCCTGCACCTAGTATAGTGATTGGTATATCATTTAATAAGTGACACAGATTACTGAATTATCTTGGCTTTGGAGTCATATAAACCTGAGATCAAAAATGGGTATGCCATGTGTGATCTGTGACCTTAAGCAAGTTCCTCAACTTCATTGTGCTTTGGTTTTAACATCTGAAAAAAATGAGGGAGAAAAGAGCTACTTATAAGGGTAATTTTGAAACTTACATAAAAAATAACTTACTTTAAAAGAGCTGGTTCAAAACATGTAACTTCTTTCTCTCCTCCGCCCTACCCTCTAGATCAATATGGTAGGAATTGGAATTTGTCTTAAGTAAGAGAAACTTGCTAATACATGACTCTCCAATCTTTCCAGCAAACAGCCTTTCTTTCCTTTGATGTAGAGGTATAAAGAGAATTTGCCTGGCATCAGGAAAAGTGAGTAGGTAGAGGGGAAAGGAAAGAAAGAAGGAAGAATGTTGACTTGACCTTTGGAAATTCAATGGATTGTGGGAGACGCTTGCTTTAGTGCTGATGATAAGTACTATGGATGTCAGAAAAAGCTGTGAAGCAGGTGATATGCGTCCCTGCACTACCTTGCCTCTTCATGTGGAGTCATTTTTTTTTTTTTTATTGCGGTATAATGGACACGACTTTATGTTAGTTTCAAGTGTACAATGTAATAATTTGATATTTGTATATATTGCAAAACGCTCACCACAATAAGTCCAGTTAACATCCATCACCATACAAAGTTAACATTTTTTTTTTCCTCATGCTTGAATCTTGACAGTTGTTGGTGGGAACTGTTTTGGGTCTAGGTGTTCGGGCCTTTGAGGAACTAAAAGCCCTAAAGAGGGTACTCTTTGTCATCCAAAATAAAAACAGCTTTATTCGCTCTTTCTGGTCATTAAAGCAATCCCTACACATATTATACTAATACATATTAACTATAGGAAAAAAATAAAAGATAAAATCATCTCTTATATGATGTCTCTGCCTATCCGGAGACATCCACTCTTAACATTTTGAATTATATGTAGTTTCAGTGTTTTTCTTTACTGACATAGAAGAAAACTGGATTATATAACATATTTTACTCTCCCCTTTTTCAGTAAATATATTATGGGGAGATTTCTATGTCAACAAAGATAGACCTACATCATCACTTATAATGGCTGCATAGATTTCTATTGTGTGTTAATATCATTATTTGTTCAATCACTTCCTTATTAATGAGCATTTTGGTTACTTTAAGTTTTATGTTCTTGTAAACAACACTCATGAACCCTCTTAAAAATACAACTTTAATATTAATCTGATTATATTCTGATATATAATTTTGAATTATATTCTTCATTGAATTGTTGGGTCTAAGAGAGCACATGTTTAGAATTATGATTCATTTTTCCAGACTGCCTGATGTTTGAACCATTTTTCCTTTCCACTAGGGGAATGCTTAATGGATCAGGCGCTAATATATACACACACACACACACACACACACACACACACACAGTGTTAATGAAACACCCTTTGGTGTTTGTAAAATGCTTTCACACTCATTGAACATTTGGCCCTTATAACTATCCTGTGAGGTAGGCAGGGCAGCTATAATGTACATTGAGTAAACTGAGGAACTCCAGAATGTGTGCTTCCTTGATTGTCCAACAGCTGCAGCTTCAGTTTGCCTTTCATTACCATCTCTTTATGGAGGTAGGATGAGAGTTTAGTATATTTATAGTTCAGATCTATTATTAAAAAAATCTGTGGGGCTTCCCTGGTGGCGCAGTGGTTGAGAGTCCGCCTACCGATGCAGGGGACGCGGGTTCGTGCCTCGGTCCGGGAGGATCCCACGTGCCGTGGAGCGGCTGGGCCCGTGAGCCATGGCCGCTGAGCCTGCGCGTCCGGAGCCTGTGCTCCGCAACGGGAGAGGCCACAGCAGTGAGAGGCCCGCGTACCACAAAAAAACAAAAAACAAACAAACAAATCTGTGATATTTGTTACAAGAAGCTAGCTGGTGCCAATTGGCCCTTCATTTGCATATCATTTGCATCTAGTTTGGTGGACGTCACTGTGTACAAAAGTCCTTAGTCCTTATTATCGAAAAACACCATTTGGAGTAAAATTAACACTCACACCTCTAAGGCCAGCACTGTGGAGATACTTTATTACGGAGAAAGAGGAGATGAACTGTCCAATGCCACCTTGCCTCTGAGGCCCACCCTCCCCACAGATTTTCTTACTATTAATCCTGCCATTTCAAAAATGCCCATGCAACTTGATTTCTCTCTCTTTTTTTTTTTCGGTACGCGGGCCTCTCACTGTTGTGGCCTCTCCCGTTGCGGAGCACAGGCTCAGGATGCGCAGGCCCAGCAGCCATGGCTCACGGGCCCAGCCGCTCCGCGGCATGTGGGATCTTCCCGGACCGGGGCACAAACCCGCGTCCCCTAGCATCATCAGGCGGACTCTCAACCACTGTGCCACCAGGGAAGCCCTGATTTCTCTTTTAATATCCTTGTCATATCCTGGATAAATAACCCTTCATTTAATGCCTGTACCACAGCTGAGGCAAGTCTGGAATAATGAAGCAACACACTATTAAAGGAAAATCAACAGAGATGTCTCATTGTTGTTGTGCTTTTATAGACATTTGAGAATCTAATATAAATCATGGATTCTCTTACTGATTAAACTACACATAAACACTCGTGTAAAAAGTTTGTATATAAATAAAACGCATGGATCTCTAGGGTCCATATATGAACCACAAATAATAATCTTAGAATATCTGCTGGAGATAATGTGATTGAAAAACCATATCTTACTTTCTTGGGTTACTGCTTATTTCTTCCAAAATAACTTGTTTTTTCTTGAGTCATTTCTTCATCTTAATAGCCAGCACGCAACACTACATTCCTATACACCTAGACTCTCTAAAGTATAGATCAGGACAGGCCAACATGTATTATTAACAAATTCAGGCCCCATCCCCAACACTTGATAGTTTCTTCCCTGACCTCACCTATCAGTCAATGCCCTGGTTCTACACAGACATCAGAAGACTAGCCATGTTTCTATATAATACAGCCATCACGACACACATACGACAAAAAGAGACAAACCCATAGAGAGCTTAGGTGGGGAAGACCTGCCAGCCCTACTCTTATTTTTAGTTTCCCTCAGCCTCTTTTTAGTGTTTGATGTTGTTTCCTTTTTATTCACTGAAAGAAAGAATTTAAAGTTCTATATTATTTTGTGTACTAAGGGATTCTATGACTTGAAAAACTCTTTCTCTGTGTATCTTAAACAGTTGCTAGGAGACACTAGCTAAACAACTATAAATCAATAAACCTGTGATCTTAACGTTCCTTGAAAGTAGAGGGGTAGTGTGTCCTTGTGCAGCAGAGAATATACTAGAGAGAGCTGGGCAAACTACTCAGAGGCAAGATCTCCTAGTTCTTAGCAGAGGCTGAGAGAGAACAGAATAACAAAGATGATTTTCTGAAGCAGGAACTTCTGAGATGAGATAGAAAACTGGGGTTTGATGCAGAACTTAAGGTGAGAGTTGGTATTAAAAAAGAAATTGCTTTCTATAAAGCCATGTAAAAGTTTCACAAGAGGGGATGAGTGAGCCTTTTGGTTTAGAACATCTTAACAAGATGCTTTTCAGTCTAAACTGTGGTGCTGTGAAGGAAGTAATGCCTCTGTCTCATTTGGTAATTTAGTGGAGCCGCTTTCCTCAGTTTCCCTATTTGAAGTCCACCCCTCAAAAAATAAAACAGCTGTTTTGTGGGGCTTGGAGTATGGGTTCCATTTTTATTGCCCCATAGTTTAGGGCTAAGCTCAAGGAGGTTTTTACCTCCATTGTGTGATTTAGGAGCAATAAAAGGACTAAACTGCCCCTCATTCTTTTGTGCTCACTCTTTCTTTCTTTGCCTGAATTTCCTCAATCATAGATTCATTTCCTTGCCTATTAAAAAACTGACATATTAAGCACATGCCATTTGCAAGGAGGGAAGGAAAGAGGGACGGAGGGAGGGAATATGGACCCAGATAAAAGGTAATACTTAAGTCTTAAGAGCAAATACCTTAGAGGAATGAGTTGCTACAGTCAGTGCAGAGGCCTTGGCAAAATGAATGTTTAGATGAGGGTTAAGACCCTGAGAGGGGAAATAGGTTACTTACTTCAGCAGTTTTGCCAGAGGTCTATCAGGCCAGACCTCTAAGGATCATACAAAGTCTGAGAGGCCAAAAAGGGAATTAAGATATCCAACCTGCGAGGCCAAATTTGGCTGGTCACTTACTCCAGTACAGAATGAGTGCTCTGTAGCTCTGGTCTCCAAAGGCACATTCCACCCCAGTGACCCCTAGTTACCAATGTTTTTAACTCTATGATTTCTCAGTAGTTCAAGCCCTTGAATAGCATCTTTTCTGAAACTATACCATGGAAAACCCCATTGCCATACAAATAGTAATGACCAGAGCATTTTTCGGTTGTCTTAATACAAAGGGTGACTGCTTTGTCTTTCTTGCACTTTCAGTGACAGTTTCATAAAAGCCTGCCTGGGCTTGCTGATTCGCAATGACCTCAGCACCCGGACTTATTTGACCCTCAGCCCCAGGAAATCTCCATATTGCTCTGCAGCATTGGGTAGCAGAGGATAGTGTTAAGAGTTGTAACCTTGGGAGGGAGCTGGATTTTAGCTGTGATGATGCACTGTCTAACGTTTTAACTTTGGCAGCTCACTTCCCCCATCTGAGACTGAGTTTCTGCATTTGTACAAGGAGCATTCATTCATTTTTATTAAGCAGTAGCTTGCTAAGGACCTACTGGCACTGGGTACTGTGAGTCTAGATAACCCTGAACTCCCTTTCTGTTCTATAATCCTCAGGCTTTGTTTTTTAGTCCAGGGCAGGGCTCATCTCTGAGTTCAGTTTGCTGCTGCTGATCCTGATATGGTCTCTGTATTCAGTCAAAAGGTTCCTTATTTCACAATGAGTATTAGAGGCACTATATCCAACCCTCTCAAAAGCCACTCTCTCAAAGACTGGATTTTTGCTGATTTCCAGTCCCCACATGATCATTAATACTGTGCCCCGACCTCCTAGCTCCTGCTTGTTAGCTGCTATTGGAAACATTTTTCTTGATTTTTTTTTTTTTTTTCCTGCTTAAAAACAAAAACAAAACAAAAAACACTTTGGCCTTTGGCCCAGCGTTCTTGAGATTAGCATCCAGCATTCCCTGTAGGTTGATCAGCATCTTGGTCCTTGAATGGCCATCATTCCTACAACCCACCCAGCCTGACTTCCATGCTACAGAGAGGCTCTGCTGGGCACTCTCGATGCTGGCTTTCTCTCAACAGAATGATTCTGCCACATTCTAATCCTCGTTCTGACAGACCTCTGATTAAATACACCAACCAAAAAATAGAAAATGCTTATGACAAATCATCAGGCAAATTCACCATACTTGGGTTGGTTCGTTTTTGCTGCTTATCTAAACAGAAACGCCAAACCACAAGCACTGCCTATTCTGCCTGGTCGCAAACCAAAAGGGGGCAGAGTACCACATTTCTGTTGTCACATCATCCCCTTTTCTCTATTTTCTTTTACTTTTGATTCTGTGTCAAATATCTGTCCGTGCATAGCCTTCTCGCCTCCTAAGCATTGCCTCTCTTTGGAGCTTTGGTTTTAGAAACATGCACACACATATATGCAATTAAATGCAGGCTTTGACTTTTCGCCTGGGAAACTGGAAGGATAAGGTGAGCTAAGCTTTTAATTACAAGTACCCATCTTGGGAGGCAGGGATTCTGAGCTTCCGACAGCTACCACTGCTCAGCCTAATCCCATCTTTCAGGGAGGAAAAAGAAAAAGCCCACATGTATCTGTGTACAAAAATGTTGACTTAATATATTCAATACATTTTTTATATTTGCTAAAGTAAACTCTGCTTGAAAACCAAAGGGGAAAAAATACCATTGTTGTTAAGGTGAAAGCTTCATGTACCTATTATTTCTTGATAGATTATGGCATTGTCCTATTTCTTTTTTGTTTAAGGTCATCTCATGATATACAGAAATACTAGTATTTTGTCATTCTATAACTGCTTTCATCCAAAGTCCCATATCTCTTTGCAAATACAAATTACTGTGATCTAATGTCATTGGGAAGTATGCTCCAAAGAGGTTAAACACTTTAAATCCCGATTTACAAATTAAAAACTAGAATGTGGAAAAGCTAAGCTGCATTTGGGGATTTAAATAGGGTTTTGGTTGAAACAACTAGAAATGACAGCTGTCAACCCAGTCCCTTAGTCCTTGAACTCATTTTGATATCCTTTACTTCTTGAATTATTATATGTGTAGGAAGACAGTTTACCGTTGCGAAGTCAGACACTGAAGATCTCTTTTCCTCCAAATAATAAACAATACCTAAAAATATCCTGGTAGAGTGGTAGCATCTTTCCAGGTCAAACTTTAAAATATTTCTTTCTTTTGGAAGTTGTAGTTTTCAAACCAGGGATTGTAAATAGTGAGGTTATTCCTTCTTTCTTTAGCAATTTGTAGATGTCTACCACTTTGATTCAGTTTTGTAAGCTTTTTTTTAAAAAATAGAGATACACACATATAAGTATAAACATGTATATATGTATAGGCATGTATGTGCACATGTATATGTCCTATGTATGTATACATATATATCATATAAAAATATACACGCACACAAAATAGGGCAAAAATTACTCCCATTTAACAATCTTGCTGTGAGGAATGAAGAGATGAGAGTCTCATATGTATTATACAAATATGTGTCAATATACTTCTAGCCTCCTGTTTCTAAAGACTTGTCTAGATTTAGAGTTTTGGTGAAGCAGGAGGACATAACATTTATACACATGAGCTAATAGTCTAACTTCATCTCAGTATTATCCTATTATATTTTCCTCTCAAAAACTATTGAGCAAGAGGTGTTTCAGAGATCACATTGTAAGGAGGTACACGTAGATCAGAAACTGTGTCTAAAGAATGAGGCTGATCTTAAAATAGGTAATAGGTGGCAGGAATTTTATTAGGACTTTTTTAGGTAAGATGTAAAGAGATGTGACTTTAGGAAATATCAGAGTAGAGACTTGGAGAATGAGAGTAAGAATATAAAACATGTCTATTGATAGAGAAATTAGAAGACTGCCATTGGCACAATTTAATTTTTACTGGGGATGCAAAGAAACCTTGCCAGTGCAACAGTCAAGTGTTGTCTCTTTTCCTCTTGAGCTGTATCCTAGAGCATTAGATCCTTTGTGTCTGGATCCAAGGGACATGTTTTCCTACCTGGATGTGAATAAAACAGTATTTTTAGGTGATTCCTTTGGAAGTGGCTGGCATTAAGTACAAGAAAAGATAGTGGTTGGTGAATGGATGAGAGTCCAATAAAACATTTCATTTAGCTGTCAGAATACTCTTCGTGCTTGTCAAATAATTGAAGCAATTTATTTCCTGTTCACAAACATCCATTTATTAGAATTTATTTTTAAGTTCTCCCAAGTATCCGTCCAGCATAAAGTGATAATTGTACCTCTCTACCAACAATTTTCCCTCAAAATTTACTTTTGATTAAAGGATGATCTTGGATTTTATGGTCTCATATTCTACACGTGGAATGCCCTTCTCTAAACTGAACTGATTCCTGCCCAGTCCAACAGTAGAAAAATTGTTATAGGTTTTCTACAATTCTACACTAGGTTTTGTCACTGTTTGCAGGCATAAATATCCCCCAGCCTGGAGCCTGAGGACTCCAGGGTTCAGGTTTCCTGGATTCTGTCTGATAATTGGATGATCTGGACATAGGTTTTGTGTGAGGATTAATGTGAGTTCGAGCTATGTATGGCTGATGTCTATATTTATATGTTCACATCTCTATATATTTATCTTTATTATATGAGTTAATAAATGTAAAGCACATAAAAGAGATCCTGGCCCATCGTAACTGTTTAATAATTTTTAGTCGTTGCTGCTTTTGTTGTTGTTATTGTTACAGACATTTGTTGTTTTGTGGTACTTGTTACATAACATGATAAGCTTCCCAGGAAGTGTGAACCGTGGTTTGAAGGGAGCCTGCATGATTAGCAGCTCTTAGATTAGAGCATCACACACCAACAGACATCCTAACTAACTTTCCCCCAGACGGCAGTGCTTCATCTCACTTCAAGGACTGGCATCTTCTACTCTAGAAGGTTTGTTCATGATTGACAGCTCTATATCTGATGCTGTCTCCTGGAAAGGAGCTACAGGCTATTCAGAATGTGAGCCAACATGTATAACCCTTTACTGATCTTTGAACAAGCACTCTCAGTGCTTAGAGCATGAGTTTTTAGTCTGGCCAGGTATTAGCAGGATTCAGAGGGTAGGCTACTAGAAGACATCCCGGTGATACTCACCTGGGGCTTTTCCTTTGACTTAATAAGGCCCAAGCTGACCCTGGAGATTCTGATACTGTCCCAAAGCAGCAGGCCCACATGAAAGCAGGACCATATCTCAAGTTAACCACCGTTCTGATTAGTGTATAGAGAAAGTGAAATTACATCTGGTTCGGAACTAAGCTTTGTACCAGCATGAACTGCTTATGGAATACTCCATAAGCCCAGGGCTGTTACCTATTATCACACAGGCAATAACCTCTCCATCATGTCACTGCCTATGCAGCATGTTCTCTAATTTTTCTCTTCACTGCAGTTCATCTCTCCAGTCTCCAGGCTAGGCAGTTCATCCTACCTGCTACCATCAACATCTCTCTGAAGAGTGTGTATTATTAATGAAATTACCTTTGCCAAATTCGTTAAATCTCCACAAATTAATAGCGTTGCATGGCTGTTTAGATCACAGACTTTGGAATCAGTTTGACCTGGCTTTACGTCCTTCTCTGACTTGCTGGTTGTTTGACCTAGAGAAGATTATTTAACCTCTCTGAGTCTTCCTTTCATAGCCCGTAAAACGGTTATATTAATAATTACTACTTTATGGGGTTTCTGTGAGGACTAAAAACAATTGTGTATGTAAAGTGCTTGGCACACAGTTTGATTAAATGAGATGAACACACAAAATACTGACACGATACTTCAGCATGGATGAACGCTCAACATAGCTTAGCTATTACTACGATTCGTTTCTTAGCCTTTTCTTCCCTCAGGTCCTTCTTCAACCTCTCCTTCCCTTTTCTAGGTTCTTTGGGATAGAAAGAGTAATGGATCGTCTCTGTCCTCCAGCTGTGGGGTGTGGGAAGGCATCAGGGGTAGGAATAAAAGTATAAGCAAATTATTATGGGAATTCTGAGTAGGGAGAAATTGATTCTCCCTAGGGATGGGGTTGTCTAAGAGGACGTCACACAGCAGGTAACATCTGAGCTGACTCTTGAATGACTCAAACTGATTGCTTAATGGTAAAGAATCAAGGAGGAAGAGAAAGACAGGAAATGTGATGACAGTCAAATACAATTGACCTGCTATCACCTGTCCAGGAAGTAAGTGTTAGGTCAGCGAAACAGCAACTGTGGGCTGAGACTCTGGATATAAGAGAAGCGTCAGTTCGCAATAATCGGTTTAAAAATTCATTTACTGTTTCTTGATTCTGAAAGAGACCTAAAAGTGAGCAAGCAGAAAGAAGGCTGGCAGTTAAATTCTTATTTTTGTTGTTGTTTAAAGGCATTTATAAAATATGCAGTGAAATAGATTTTTTTTCTCTCAAGAAGCACATTTTTCTGAGTCAGAGATAAGGCGCTTTGCAGTCTTACTTTGGAGGCACCTGCCTCCACCATACAAACAAATCTATTTGCATCTGATACATTTGTTGAATCATAAATAACAATGAAAGTATAAACATTTCTCTTTCTGAATACTAATCATGACTAACCAAAAGTCATTTGGGGTTTTTTAAGACGTTAAGAAAAAATTCCTTCTTGACAATTCAGTTGCTTGCGCTTACACACATATCATTTCAAAGAGCGTTACAAGAGCCAGAGCAGTTGGTGTGAGACTTAGAGGAGAGACTAGCAGGACTCCATTCCAGAAAAATTGTAATGGTGATCACTTGTCACCTTGTCATTACATATAAATCCTATTGGTTTTCTTGCCTCAGTTTCAGCTCGGACTTAACTCATACTTGAGAAATCGCTCTTTACCTTTTCCTCTTCTAGAACTCACTTTATTCATCTGACTGGCTGCCACTTTACCCTGACTATCCTATTACCCACCTTCAGGCTCTCTTTCATTTTCTTCCCTAAAGCCAAAAATGTTATACATACATACATATATATATATATATATATATATATATATATAACATCTAGAGCATGTATGCTGCTGTATTGAACTGAACGCTTCATATGATGCAAAGCATAAGCAGGCTACTCGGGACAGGCCAGAATGAGTAAATGTCATTAGAGCGCTCTTAAAAATGTGTTGATAGAATATTGAGAAATGTTATAATCAGTCATGCCAAAATCCATCCTCCCCAAAATGTTACTTGGATCTTGAAATAAAACTCTAACCTAGATATTATCTTAGAAAACAGATGTTGTCCTTTTCCTTTTTCAATATTTTCTTGCTCCATCCTGTTTATATCTTTTTGAAAAAATATCTATTTTGCTATGTAGTCAGGCCTCCAAATCCACGGGTTTTGCTTTCGTGATTCAAGCAGTTGGGGATAGAAAACATTGGGGAAAAAATTCCAGAAAGTTCCAAAAGCAAAACTATTTACATAGCATTTACATTTTATTTATAACTATTTATATAGCATTTACATTGTATTAGGTATTATAAGTAATCCAGAGATTATTTAAAGTATATGGGAGGATGTGCATAGGTAACAGGCAAAAACTCCACCATTTTATATAAGGGACTTAAGCATCCATGGATTTTGGTATCTACAGGGGTTCTGGAACCGATCCCCCATGGGTACCAAAGGAGGACTGTACTCTCAAAATGATTTTTATTTTTTTGCTATCACTTGCTAGTTCCTCTCCCATGTGACTATATGACTTACCCGCCCCTACCCCACATCTACACACTCATTTCTTTCTTTCTTTTTTTTTTTTTTTTTTTTTTTTTTTTTTTTTTTTTTTTTTTTTACAATATACTACATGTGACAGCACTTGAAATGCCACAACATAAAAACCAACAGAGCTTTTCCAAAATGGCTTTAAGCCCAATTATAGACTAAGGTTTCAGGTTACATGTCTACACCAAAGAAAAATTCCACATGGAACCACCTCAAGCTGACACCAAGGCCCTGGGGTTTTTTGTTATTTTTTATTTTTATTTTTTTTGGTACGCGGGCCTCTCACTGCTGTGGCCTCTCCCGCTGCGGAGCCCAGGCTCCGGACGCCCAGGCTCAACGGCCATGACTCACGGGCCCAGCCGCTCCGCGGCATGTGGGATCTTCTCGTACCGGGGCACGAACCCGTGTACCCCGCATTGGCAGGCGGACTCTTAACGACTGTGCCACCAGGGAAGCCCCTACACACTCATTTCTTAATGGAACTTTGACCCTTAAAATAGATCTATGAAAAAAAAAAAATCTCCATATTCAGCACCAAGATGAGTGTTGGACATATAATGAGATCTCAGTGTCAACTGAATGAATGAATGAATGAAAATGAAAAGCCAGGAACGCTGGGACCTATGACAAAGTAGAATTATAATAGATTCTCGTATTATATCCTTTATATATAATTTTATTATATATCTATATCTATATCTATATATCTATATCTATATGTTTTGTTTTGTTTTTGAGGGGGAGTGTGTGTCTGTGAAGAAACTGCAGAAAGTATTTTGACTAATGCATTAGTAAGTTTGCCAGTACAAACCTAGGAACAAACACAATTTCTGGTTAAATGGTTAACCTTCTAATGGCCACTGAGTTTACTTTCAAATGGTTATAGAATACAGCTTTACATTTGAAACACAATTACCACTGCCTTCATTACTCTTTTAAGAAATGTATCCCTTTGAAATGTTCCACCAGCTCTCTAGGTAGCCTCTCTGAGAAAGATCACATTCTTTCCTAAAGTTCTGCAAGAAAAAGTTTCCCTCACTAGTTTGCCACAGATGGCTATAGTTCCACCTTTCAGTTAAGGAATTATCTCCTGATCAAACTAGTCAGAGGAGTGGCATTAGCTTCCATTATCAGGTCTTAAGAGCTTAGCCTGGATCTATTCATCATAACCTGGGATATCCTTCCTACTAAAGGAGACAGCTGACATAAACTTGAATGGGTTGACATGTGAAAAGATAGATTAGGAGTTATGTATTTAATTGCAAGTGGACCAGCATATTAGACTTGAAGGCAGGCCTGGATGTGGAAATGCAAGCTCAGAGTTGTTTAGAACAGGGGATGGATGGATTTGGTGACCTGAAGAGTGAAGAAGCCGTGAAAATTGTGGTTCAGACAGAAAGGGAGACCTATGAAGATACCCATTTTGCTAGGGCTGAACAAAAACACTTTGGTAAAATGAATTACACTTGAACTGTACATATTAATAACATAAATATGTTCTCACCTGCAAATGGTAGCTTGTTGAAAATGAATAATACCTTCTAGGCAGTAATTTCTACTGCTTTACTATTAAGACAGCATTCCTGAGTAAGCATGATTTGTATCCTACATGACAGATAATCTTTCCTTTCTGTCTCTGAGAATATACATAGCACTCTTTACAATGATAGAGTTAAACAGAGCAGGAGTGACTTCTGAGATCTTTGAGTTCTCTGCTCATATTTACTGCTTTCCTAATTGGAATAAAATGTGCACTTTTTTTTTTTCAATTCAGGTGATTTTTCTTAATATTTTCTACCCACCTGAAATACAGCAGCTTTTAAAACTCTGTTAGAAAGGAAATTTTTACTCTGTTATGAAACTTTTGCTGTAATCTAGATGTCAAATGACAGGTATTTATTGATCATCTAGTATATACCTGGGCATTGGCTAAACCACAAGATTTTGTAATCTGCCAGCATTAAGTAGGCCAAAAGTGAAGACCAGAGAATAGTCTATTTATCTTGTACTACTTAATTATAGGATAACCATGGAAGAGAAAAGCTCTAGTAAGTAATTCCTCTTTAAAGTACAAATGATGGCCCTTTGTAATGGTGTTATAATTCTTATATGTGGGTTGCTTATGCTGTCTGGTTCTGTAATCCTATTCCACTTTTGCCTTCGGGTTGCATTATCTTTTTCAGTGTCCGGATGTACACACTGCTTTCAACACAATTATTGCCCTGACTTTTCATGACTCCTCCTCTCTCCTTAGCCACCCTGTGCCCTGCACTCAGAGTGCAGGGGATGCCCATGCCCAACACATGTTTTTTCTCCTTGTGCTCTTTTAGGTCTTTCCATTAGCCTTGGGCTAATGTCCCCAGGCTCTATCATTTGACAAATGACATCTCAAAGCCAAGAAGTCAGTAAGGTTAGAGTTCCTATTTCACATCTTCCTCTATCCCTTTTTCTTCTGATTGGGCTATACTTTTTTTTTTTTTCCCCATTTATTCTAAATTAAACTTCTTTTCAAGCATGGATTTTACAAGAATTCCTCACTTCCTAAATCTACCATTTCCCAAATTCTGAAGCCAATTGTTACTTGTCAGTTCATTGATTCTGGCTTGAGGGTAGAGAAGAATAAAAGCTACCCGCCAGATAACCTAATTGTTCTACACTCTCACTTTGTGAAAAAAGACACGTCCTGAGCCAGATTTTGTTTTTCTTTTTAAGAGTAGAACTGTTTCTAAGGATAAAAGCTTACAAGGAATCTGAACTTAGAAGAATTATGGCACATCAGAAGGTGCCATCAATGCATTTTTGAGGGACTTATATGTGCTAGAACTTTCCCTCATCCCAATTCACAATGGAAATAATTTGGTATTACAGACCAAATCTGTGACTCTAGCTAAAGTAGATTAGTTATTTTAAAAATATCAAAACCCCTTAAGTAAACATAGTCTTACCTGCAAGGAAGTTTCATGGCCAGAATCCTATGGATAGCCTTAGATTTATCATTATATTTATCAAATGAGATAATGCAAGTACAGGTTAGAACAGTGCTGGGCACATAGAAGATACTCAGTACATGTTAGTTTCCTTTCTCATTTTTATATTTGTGGCTTCTCTATACCCTCAGCTTCCTCTCTGTCTCTCTTTTATTTTCTCTGTATGTACATATACTTAAAATCTACTTAAGTATTTGTATCTAAGGTATCATAATTATTTTGCTTTGAAATCTGAGGATATATAATGACCTGCATGTAGCATATGATATGGCTTTATGAATTTCAAACTTCGAGGTGAGGATCAGTACACCGGGACCTAGATTGCATATGATGAAATAGGTAATGGGAAGCGCTAAGTCTCACTCATTCAGGTTCTATAATGCACAATAATTTCCAGTAACAATTCTGACTTAGAAGCTAGTAGACATTGGCCATTCCCTTACATGCTTTTTTGATTTTTGTGGTACGCGGGCCTCTCACTGTTGTGGCCTCTCCTGTTGTGGAGCACAGGCTCCGGACGCGCAGGCTCAGCGGCCATGGCTCACGGGCCCAGCCGCTCCGCGGCATGTGGGATCTTCCCGGGCCGGGGCACGAACCCGCGTCCCCTGCATCGGCAGGCGGACTCTCAACCACTGCGCCACCAGGGAAGCCCTCCCCTACATGCTTTTGACTTTAGAATCAAGGACAGTCTCAGATAGAACTTACGGTGTGTACAACTTGGCAGGTCACTCAGCCTGCCTTCAGTTTGGCAAGCTTCCTTCTAATTTTAAACTCTTCAAAACTGTGTTTCAGTGACTCCTTCTTGCTTCCTACTGTATCTACGGAGTTTCTAATTGAATCCTTACAACTTCCGGGCTAGCTTTTCTTTTTGGTTGTTGAATAAACTAGAAGCATGTGAAAGAATTACTTTTTTCTTTTGCCCTACCCAGGTACGTGGGGACTTGCTTGCCTTTTGCGAGGTCTGAGGTCTTCTGCCAGCGTTCAGTCAGTAGGTGTTCTGTAGGAGTTGTTCCACATGCAGATGTATTTCTGATGTATTTGTGGGGAGAAAGGTGATCTCCACGTCTTACTCCTCCGCCATCTTGGAGGTCTCTGAGAATTCCTTTTGTCTCAGGGTTTTCACCACATTTCTGTAAAGTGTTTTCATAATATCCTTTACCTTCTTTCTCAAGTTCCAGTTTCACGTCTTTATCTTCAATATCTATCATCTTCCTAAGAGGCTTTCTTTCAATTGCTATCTTTGCTTTGGTCAATTATTTTGCACGTTGTAAAGTAGGGCTGAGGTGAAAGGGACCCACTTCTTGCTGAACTCTTAAAGAAAAAAATGATGGATTAGCTACACTCTAATGGTCATAATTTAATTTAGAGAATGAAAATAATACATATTTATTTTAAAAATAAAGCTCTTGCCCCGGTCCGGGAAGATCCCACATGCCGCGGAGCGGCTGGGCCCGTGAGCCATGGCCGCTGAGCCTGCGCGTCCGGAGCCTGTGCTCTGCAACGGGAGAGGCCACAGCGGTGAGAGGCCCGCGTACCACAAACACACACACACACACACACACACACACACACAAATAAATAAAGCTCTAAATAGACTTAAATGTACTTATTTTTGTGTGTGTGGTACACGGGCCTCTCACCGCTGTGGCCTCTCCCGTTGTGGAGCACAGGCTCCGGACGCGCAGGCTCAGCGGCCATGGCTCACGGGCCCAGCCGCTCCGCGGCATGTGGGATCTTCCCGGACCGGGGCACGAACCCGTGTCCCATACATTGGCAGGCGGACTCTCAACCACTGCGCCACCAGGGAAGCCCTAAATGTACTTTCGATTCAGATCCAAAATGTTTTATATCACTAAAATTAGTATTATTATATTACTGTGTTATGAACATGAATAAAGCTTGGATGAATGAAAAAAAAAAACCTTACATGCTTTACTACCTCTTAATTCATTAGGATACAATTAACAGGTCTTTTAATAACATGGAATAAAATCACTTGCAAGGCTATGATAAAGTAATGTGTTTCTCCAGCTAGAATAGTTGTAAATGTGCATGAATTTAGCTTATTTAAACTTTTACATGGACCACTACCCAACACACAAACTTTTGCAAAACTCTAGCTGCCCTATTATTAATTCCACATTTATGTAGTTACTTATATTTTCATTTATCCGTTCTGTTCTTTGGCCATGCAGTCTATTTTTTTCAGATTTCATAGCTTATTTTAGGCTTAAAAGGATTATTTATATTGAAGTAATATTTACTCAGCAAATATTTGTCAAGAACTTATTATATAAAACACTGTTCTAGATACTGGGAATGAGGAAGTATAAATACAGAGTCCCTGTCTTAATAAGCACTCATTCTGCTTAGGAGAAATATTTGGTAAAAATAATAATAATAACAAATAGGTAAATTTTATAGCAAGTAGGGTCGTATAAAGTGCTGCAGAGAAAAAGAAAGCAGTTAAGAGGAATGGGCATTCTGATGGTGATGGTACTGTGTAGGTGTGTGTATGTACGTGCTTGTGTGCATGTGTGTGTGTGTGTGTGTGTGTGTGTGTGTGTGTGTGTGAAGTTATTTTTAATAGAGTTGGCAGAAAAAGTTTCATGATGAGGTGCCATTTGGGTGGACACTAAAGGGAACAGTGGAGCAAATTATGAAGCTCTGGAGAAGGGCTTTCCAGAAGAAGAAAACTGCAGCTATGAAGGCCTTGAGGGGTGATTTTGCTTGATGTGTTCAAGGAACAGCAGGGCGACCAGAGTGGTTAGAAGAGAATGAAGCAAAGGACTCCAGCAGAGATGAGGTCGGAAAGTAACTAGTAGGGCTGAGGGCAGGAAGATCATGTTCAGACATCTAAGCCCTTTGTAAAAATGTTGACTTCCTTACAGGGCTACATGATCTGCCTTGTGGTTTGTTTGTTTGTTTCTTTCTTTCTTTTAATATCAAAGTATAATTTACAATAAACAAAATGCACCTGTTTTAAATTTTCAACAGGAGTCTTGACAATTATGTGTTTGTATATATTTGTATAACTACCACCCAGAACAAGATATATCACACCAGAAAATTCCCTCGTATGTTTTTCCAGTCAATTTTCTCCTTTTTCTGTTCTTGAACTTTATATAAATGCAACCATATAGTTTGTACTCTTTTGTGTCTGGTATCTCTTGCTCAACATAATGTCTATGCAGTTCATTCTTGTTACGTATGTTAATAGTCCATTTCTTTTCATTGCTGTGTAGTATTCTAATGTTTATTTGTTTATATTGTTTATATATCCATTTTCCTGTTGATGGAAATTTGGGCTATTTCCAGTTTGGGTTGTTATGAATAGGCTGCTATGGTGTCTTTTTGAGGTCACGTTTTTGCTTGTTTGTTTTGTTTTTATTTCTTTTATTTTTTATTTATAGAGGTAACATTGGTTTGTAACATGTAAGTTTTATGTATACAACATTATATCTCAACTTCTTTTTACATGACAGCATGCTCACCACCAAAAGTTTAGTATTGGGTATTTATCTGAAGAATATGAGGACATGTTTATATTTCTTTTGAGTATATACGTAGCTGTAGAGTTGGGTCATAGGGTAGATACATGGTCAACTTTAAACTGCCAAGGAGTTCTTCAAAGTAGTCGTATCTCTGTATACTCCCACCAGCATTGTGTAAGTGTTGTGGTTGTTCTCCGCTGGTATTGTTAGTATTTTTAAAATTTTACATATACAGGTGGGTTTGCAATGGTCTGTCTTTGTTGTTTTAGTTCACATTTGTCTGTTGGCTAAAGATGATGAGCACAGTTCCTGTGCTTACTGGCCATTCCTACATCTTCGTGATTGGCAGGTTCAAATGTTTTGTCATTTTGTAAATTTGCAAATTTGCCACTTGTCTTTGTACTGTTGATTTGTGGAAGTTCTTTGTATATTCCCCTAAAAAGTGCTATTTTCATACATTTGTATTGCAGACATTTTTCCCAGTGTGTAGTTTGCCTATGTCACTTTCTTAATGGAAACTTTTGATGACCAGAAATGTTTACATTTGGAGAAATCCAGTTAATCATCTTAAAATTTTCAGATCTGTACTTTATGTGTCCTGTTTGATACATTTTCACAGGTTCACAAAGCTTTTCTCTATTTTCTTCTAGAAGTTTATAATATTAGCTTTTACATTTAGCTTTGTTTTGTATCTCAAATTAATTTTTGTATATAAAATGAAGTAGGGATTGAGGAGTTCTGTTCTTTTTTTTTTTTTTTTCCTCATACAGAGATCCATATGTTAAAAAGACTTTCCTTTCCTCATTGTATTGGCTCAGTGGCTTGGTTGAACATCAATTGACTAAACAAGCCTTACATTTTAAAAAGATCACTGCTTCCTGCGTTGACAATATACCATGGGAAATGCAGGAAAGAAAGAAGCAAGTTAATTATTAAAAGGCTATTGAAATAATCCAAGTAATAGGCTTGAACAACAGTGGCAGCAGGTCTAATTTTGGACCTGTTCTGAAGGTAAACCAAGATTTGTTAATAGCTTGGATGTGGTTTGTGAGAGAAGAAGAGACATGAAGGAAGGCTCTGAGTTTTCTGGCTTGAAAAACTAGTAGAAAGATGGAAAGATAGAGTTGCTATTTACTAAAACGAGGAAGACTGTGCAAATAACTTTGAATGGCAGTATCTGGAGATATGCATATGTGTATTTGGTCTCCACGTGGAGATGCTCACAGATGTGACCAATAGTCATTACAGTTTTGTTTTTTTTTTTGGAAGTCATTTGTGATTTAGCTTTTAGGTAATTTTTTAAAAAACATTTCCTCAGAGATCTTTAAGGAAATCTAGATTCCTATGTCCAGCTGCCTACTTGAGAAGTACTTTAAGACCACTGTGTTTAAAACTAGACTTAACAACTCACCCCATCCTTGCTCCCCACATCTTTTAATGGCTGGATGATGTTCAAGTCAAAAAACAAAAACTGTGGAGTCATTCCAGATGCTTTCCTCCCTCATACTATTATATCTAAGTCATCATGTACCAAGCCCTAGCAACCTGTATATTAAAAGTATACACCAAAAATGACCTTTCATTTGTATCTTTTTATAACTCGTGCCTAAGAATTTTTGAGATCACATTCATAAAAATTCCCCGAAATTGCTACCCCTTTGTTTTTACTCACTAAGATAATCTAGCTCCATTGAAGAGTAGTAAATGCAGCACAAGAGTGGCCTGAGTTAGAATCAGGCCTCGGTTAGAATCATTGTTCTACCTCTTCCTAGCTGTATGACCAGGCAAATTAGAAACCATCTCTGTAAAATGAAGACATCATTGGTAATGACCTCATAGGGTCGTTGGGTAGATTAGTTACTAAGTGTCAACGGGACTTCCCTGGTGGCGCAGTGGTTAAGAATCTGCCTGCCAATGCAGGGGACGCGGGTTCAATCCCTAGTCCGGGAAGATCCCACATGCCGCGGAGCAAATAAGCTTGTGTGCCACAACTACTGAAGCCTGCGCTCTAGAGCCCTGCTCTGCAACAAGAGAAGCCACCGCAATGAAAAGCCCACTCACAGCAATGAAGAGTAGCCCCTGGTCACTGCAACAGGAGAAAGCCCGCAGCAACAAAGACACAATGCAGCTAAGAATGAATAAATAAATAAATAAGTATTAAGAGGTTAGCTCTTGGCACAGGGCACTTATTAGATTTTAGCTCCTTAGCTCTTTTTATTTTATTTATTATTTTATTATGATTTATTTTTATTATTTTTATTATTTCTAACTATGAAACACCACAACCTCCCCTTAGATTCAGCTTCATCATCTCCCACTTGGAATACTCCTTACAGTAGCCTCCTAATGGACACCAGGTGGCAAACTCTGTCAGTGATTCTAGAACCTATTCAATTTATTCCACTAGATAAAAATCTACAATGACTCCAACATTACCTGTATTATAAATTCTAATACACTGAGTGTGGCATTGGTCACATTCTCTCACTATCATTCTCTCTCCCCAGTCCTCACTTCATCCTCTTCCAGTCTCATTTCCTATTGCTTTCTCCCATGGTATAGTCAAGTCACACTGCCAGTTAGTCTCCATTCAGGCCCTTAAAAATGCCTGTTTGGCTCTCCATCGTCCTCATCCTAACAAACTACTGTTTCTTCTGCAAGATTCTGTGAAGTCTTTCTCTTTGTAAAACTAACCACCTTGGGCACACTTTCCTTCAAGTGTCCCTTCTTTGTAGCCTTCATATGACTCTACCACAGCAAAACAAGATGAAGTTTTTATCTTAAGAGCTGGCACCAGTGTTTGTCTTTGCACATGACCATTATTCGGGGGAAAAAAATGAGTAAGCTTCACTCAGTAGAAGGAGCAACAACACTGAGTGTCTAGATGTCAATAGGAACCCAAGCAACAAAGGGCACATAAGCTTCTCTGCTGAGAAATGGATTTTTATCTGAAATTGGGTCCTGAGGAAAAAAGACCCATCATGTGATTAGGAACTTTATGGGTGATGAACCAGTAGACTTGTACTTTTGTAGGGGAGGCTGAAGGGCATTTGAGAACGGATCTGCTAAAAGTTCAGTTTGAAGATGTTTGCATTTCTTGAACCTCTCCTTTGTCTCCTGCTTATATCTTCAAGAAGTTTGCTACATGCTGTCTTGTATACATGTATGTGTGGGGCGGGTGGGAAGGAGTTCAGGGACAATCAAGGAAGAACTAATATTCACAACAGAGACAATTCAGTGTAAATTAGAGACAACATGTACAGAAAGAGAAGCTCCGATGCAGAGGAAGGAGATGCCGGGGGAAGGTTTCAGGCTCCCTTTATTTAGAGCTCAAGGGGTATGAAGGCTCTTGCTGACAGTTACAATGGTATCTATCCCTATTAGGCCCTCTCACTACTCCTTCACCTAATGAGATCTCTCACATTCAGCTCTCAACCTAAATATCCCTCTCTCAGGAAAGCTGGCTAGGTTAAATTCCTTAATTCCATGATTTCTCAACATTTTGTATTATAGCGCTATGGTTCCCAACTTAAAGCAATATTCTTCCCAGGGCCATTTGGCAATTTTGAAACCATATTTGATTGCACAGCTGCAGGGGATTGGGAGAGAGAAGTACCACTTGCATCTAGTGGGAGTGGAGACCAGAGATGCTGCTAAACATCCTATAATATACAAAGAATTATTCATCTTAGAATGTTAATAGTGTTGAAGTTGTGAAACCCTGGGGTAGAGTCTATAATTATATTTGGTAAGACGTAATTACTTGTTTCATATCTATCTTCCCCTCTAGGCTGTACCCTCCATATGGAAATATTGATTTGAATTTGTTTAGCAAATATTTCCACTGCCTAGGCTAGTGCTTGGCACATAGTAGATAGTCAATTAAAGTTTAATGATATTCATATATTTACTGTGAATGTTATACATGTCTGTTTCTTCACTGGACTGCACTCTCACTGAGGGCAGACCAAGTACCTTTCTATCAATGAGGCAACAACACAAAGCACACTGCCTGACACATGGTTGATGGGACATACTTTTTTTTTTTCCAGTAAATGAAAAATTTTACAGATAGCAATTTTCAAGAGGATGAAATGCAAGGTTAACACATACACTCTT
>NW_006786963.1:979701-990488 GCF_000442215.2 Lipotes vexillifer
TACATTTTTATTATGTGGGCCCTCTAGTGTGAGGTCATTTCCTCTTCCAAAATCTCCTTGAAACCCAACTTTTTCTACATTCTTAGGCGAAGAAAACTTAGCCCCCAGGAATAATTTGTCTATAGTGATAATTAGTCCAAGACTAAAAGATTTTGTTTTAAGGCAAAAAAAAAAAAAAAATCCTTTACTTCTCTGTAAAATAATTATTTTAAGCCTGATTATTTAAGTCTGAAAAATAGAAGGAGGTGGTATTTTAAAATCAGTGATCTTTTGCATGCTAGGAATTCATCATCTAGCAGGAAAGGCAGACATATAAACGAACAATCATACTACCATGAGAAAGAGAAGAGACTCTGTTGCTGGGTCCTGATTGCCTCGGATAGTGTCTGGTTCAGAGTAGGTACCTGCTAGATGAATTTAAAAAGACCTAGTGTAAGCCTGACAATAATGAGGTCTAATAAACGGCCACTTTCTCCTAATGGGTAGAAACTCAGCGTTTATAAGCTTTTTGTGTGCGTGTATATATACTTAAAACTTGTATTAGGTCTTGGCTATGTTCACCGAGGGATTAAGGGATCTCCATGTTATGAAGTTTTGCTGAGGCTCATCTGGATTTTGGGAAAGAAAGACAATGAAGGGAAAGAAACCTTCTTTCATTGTTTTTTTCCCTAGTATTGGCATAGATAAGTACTACCTTCTGTCCAAAATGGACCAGCTTTAATTCCCAGACCTTATCTCATGGGGCTTCAGCTCTATCTGTTTCCTTCTCATGAATTACTTTCCCCTCTGCTCACCTATCAAAATCTTAACTTTCCTCTGAATATCCAACTCAAAAGCCCCTTCTACCATGAAGCCCAGTAGATCTCGCCCTCCTTGAACCAGAATTGTCTTTTTGGTTGCACTCATGGCACTTGATAACAGCTGTTTTGAAGTCCATGATCTGAACACGTATCCTATCTACTCAGGTGAGAGGAACCCTCAGTAGTGCAAGAGGCATGAGCTTTGAGGCATGTAGATTTGCAGTCTCAGTCTTGGAAAATTCTATAATTTACTTAAGACTCATTTTCATCATCTGTAAAATGGAGATAATAACATAGTGGATTAAACCATAGAACATCTATAAAAATATATGAGATGTTCAGTAAACTTCACTGCTCTACCATATCCTTTCACTAGATTGTAAACTCCTAGTTTCTTCTTTTTAGTCTAGAATAGCACATAACAAAGTCTATGCACAATATTTTTAATAAACTTACTTTTAGATTTTAATGGAAAAATTAAGATGGTAAAAAGTTCCCATTTACCTTGTATTAAATTTCCAATTTCAGTTCCACTATACATATAAAGTTGTTTGAGAATTGTTAACCTGTACCCCCGTGGGAAGCAACTTTATCGACTTCCAAAGTTACTTAGGTCATCACCTTTTCCCCCACCCTCTTCAATAAGGTGGCTTCATACATTTGTGATACAGTTAATTTGTTTTTTGTTCTTTTCACATTCTTTATTCCTTCTGGAATCCTCGACCCTCATAAATATATTTTTTTAATTTGCATGTATTAAGGTTCACCTTTTGTGCTTTAAAGTTCTGTGAGTTTTCACAAATTCATGGTGTCATATATGCACTATTACAGTATTATACAGAATACTTTCACCACCCTAAAAAACCCATGCTTCACCTATTTACCTCTCCCCACCCAGACTTAGAATCCCTGGAAACCACTGATCTTTTCAGTGTCTCCATAGTTTTGAGTTTTCCAGAATGTCATATAATTGGAATCATACAATATGTAACCTTTCAGACAAACTTCTTTTACTTAGCGATATGCATTGAAAATTCATCCATGTCTTTTTGTCTCTCGATCACTCATTTCTTTTTATTGCTGAATAATATTCCCTCATATGGCTATACCACAGTTTTGTTATTCACTTATGAAGAAACATCTTGTTGCTTCTGGTTTTGGCACAGTCATTATTTTTTATCAAGGAAATAACGGAATATAGGATTGAGTGAGTAAAACAGTATCTTCAGCCTTGAAGGTTTAGAACATGGAAAGAATCTAAGTCCTTTCATTTGTTTCAACCTCAGCTTCTCTGCTGCTTCTTCTTTCCTTGCCAACTTCATGCCTACTTAACTGGGAATTTACTTCCAACTGCTTATCACTGAAGAGTGTAGCTTTTGAAGCAAAAAGAAAATTCTGTGGAATTATTATATATAGCCTAGAATTAATTAGAAATCCAAGAACAAAGAAGGCTGTATTATCATACTCTTTTCCTTGAAGAATGTTACAGATAAAGCCCTTTAGACATAAAAGAGAAAAACAAACCAAACATACAGCCGTCAAAAATAATTGCAAAAAGATTATCACTACTATATATATATATATATATATATATATATTTTTTTTTTTTTTTTTAAATTGGAATGCTTAGCTCATTGGTTTCTCAGCCTTTTGTTGTGTTTCTTTTCTGATATATGCATTTAGGACTATAAATTTCTCTATAAGCAATTAACTTCAAGTTTCAATAACATTATTTTCATTATTATTCAGTTCCAAATAGTTTTCTTTTGTATTTGAAAAGAATAATTTGTATTCTCTCTTGTTTAGGGGTGCAGTGTTCCCCAAATACAAATTTGACCTAATGACTGTATTGTTGTCTTTTATATCCTGATATTTTATTTAATTATTTTATCAATTATTGAAGTATGTTAAGATCTCCCATTATCATTATGGATTTATATCTTTTTCCTTGTACAGCTAATCTTTGTTTTCTGTACTTTGAAGCTGTATATCAGATATGTCAAAATTATTATATTTTCCTGATTAATTGAACATTTTATAATTATCAGATATTCCTCTCTTTTTTCTAATACTGATTTTTGTCTTAAAGTTTATCTACACCAACTTGTATGTGTGTGTGCAGGGCAGTGGTGGTCTTATCCTATGACTTAATCTTCTTGTATTCATATATTTTAGATGTGTCTCTTGTAAACAGCATTTAGTTGTTTTCTTTTAGGAAGTATAAGCACAGAATCTTGGATCATTTAGCCTATTTAAATTTAATTCACTTACCAATATATTTGGTGTAATGGCTAAGAGCACTAGCCTCATTGCCAGACAGACTTGGGTTTGAATGTTGGCTCCACCATTGATCAGATGTGTTGTCTTAAGCTTGTCACATTAATATCTTTGGGCTCAGCTCCTTGTCTGTAAAATTAGGATAGTAATAGCTAATTCCCAGGGGTATTAAAGGATTAATGAGCAAAAATATAGTAAATTCTAACTGCTCTTATGGAAGTGGGAATGAGGCTGGTTTAAGGATGACAGCCCTCCTGCATAAGATAATGCATGCTAGAGGGAAAAGAAGTAAGGTTGAACAAGAAATGTGAGACCAAATCTGGGGAGCATTGAAAACGTAGCAGAAGAGTAAACACTTCATCTGGTGGAAGTTAAGTTCTTGACCAGGGAATTATCATGACAATCCTGGAAAGACCACTACTTTGGAATTCATTCTCAAGTGGAAGTCAGCCTATCAGGTATACCTGAGAAGCTGTCCACAGTTGTAAAAAGAAGCTCTACCAGCAAATGATGAAGACATAAAGAACTCCTACAGGGACTTCCCTGGTGGCACAGTGGTTAAGAATCTGCCTGCCAATGCAGGGGACAGGGTTTCGATCCCTGATCCAGGAAGATCCCATATGCCACGGAGCAACTAAGCCCATGCACCACAACTACTGAGCCTTTGCTCTAGGGCCCACAGGCCACAACAAGAGAAGCCATGGCAATGAGAAGCCCACGCACCACAACAAAGAGTAGCCCCTGCTCCCCGCAACTAGAGAAAGCCTGCGCGCAGCAACGAAGACCCAATGCAACCAGGAAAAGAAAAGAACTCCTACAAAAGAAGTTAGTAATGTTTTTGAATGAACGGAAAGCATTGAACTGTGCTTAGCTGTCTTCTCCAGTAAAGGGCACTGAGTTAGCTCAAGAAATGAAGATGTTTAATGTGAAAGTGGCTACAGGTGGTAACGCATTCTATTGCAATACCATTCTATTTCAGGATGTCACAATCACCCTATGTAGGGTAAGGAGGAACTGCATTAATTAGCCAAATTATTGGGCTGGAGTTGAAAGTACTTTACGTTTTTTTGCTGCTCTGCTACTAACTTGCTATGCGATCTAAAACTGTTTCTTGATTTCTTTGTACTTTAGGTAAGAATAATTTCTGGCCTGCCTACCTCTCACATTTACTGCAAAATGATAAATGTGCAAGGACTTTGGAAACCAAAGTCAAAAGTTACTTTAAAATAATTATTTTCTTTAGAACATATAAAATCAAGATTTGCTCTTTATCAATTAATACTCTAAACCAGTAAACTTTTAAACTTTTGCTTTTAGGTAAACTTAAACTCTTTCGTCTCTAGGACTTCTTTATAATCTTAAAAACTGAGAACCCCTAAAGAGCTTTCATTTATTTTTTCCCCCCATGCATCTTTTTTTTTTTAAATTGGGGTATAGTTGCTTTACAATGTTCTGTTAGTTTCTGCTATACAACGAAGTGAATCAGCTATATGTATACATATATCCCCTCCCTCTTGGACCTCCCTTCCCTGCCTCCCCCCATCTAGGTCATCACAGAACACCAAGTTCCCTGAGCTATACAGCAGGTTCCCACCAGCTGTTTTACACATGGTAGTGTATTTGCAAACGAAGCAACTGACAAAGGATTAATCTCCAAAATATACAAACAGCTCATGCTGTTCAATATCAAAAAAACAAACAACCCAATCAAAAAATGGGCAGAAGACCTGAATAGACATTTCTCCAAAGAAGACATACGGATGGCCAAGAGGCACATGAAAAGATGTTCAACATCACTGATGATTAGAAAAATGCAAATGAAAACTATAACTATTACATTTTATTTCAGATGCTATAGTTAAAGCTCCCCATTTCTGGACTTTCATGGACTGGGACTTTAAGGTATGAAAGTTGATAGGTACACAGGAGATAAAATAACTGGAAATGATAACTATATGTGAGCATTTGTTTTTAATAGCAGGTTGATGGAAAATGCATATGCTATGAGTTTTTTGAAAAAAATTCTCTGCTCAAGGAGCCTCAAAACCTCTCCAGATTGGAATGCTACACCCTTTATATCTTGGAAGCAGAATTTGTATTGGGGAACCATCTCTGAAGCAGAAAAGAAAACACACCATTCTCACTGAAGCATGCCAATTCCAAGGCTGATTCACATTCCAAATTGAGTTGTTTTCCCTTTCTTAGCTTTCCTTTGAATCCGTTTCCAAGCTATAATCTGTAGACAAGTGTTCACCCACGTACCTGTGGCTAGGGCATTGTGAGACAGCTTTGCCTTTATTCCATATTAAATGTAAAAATTACTTTAATGTAGCACTGAAATAAAAATACTGTAGGCACACCAGAAAATAAAAGCCAGAAATTTCTAACTTAATGGTCCTGCAAAAGAAAAGTAACAGCTTCATTGTGTATCCTATGTATATCACAATGTACATTTGACATAAAGCTGAAAGATAAATGAGATAAACCATTTTCACCTTACTACTTATGATGAAGGATTAGAAAAATATATGAAGGGCAAGCTGGGGTCTTACCCTTCCCTGTGTTTTGCTCTTGTGTATTTCTCTGGGCAGGGAATTCTTAAGTTGGATTTCTGAGATGAGTGCAGGAGGAGGGCAGGGAAGAAAACCGTGCTCAAATGTACAACCTTGCTGAATATGGTCTTTCAGTCATGTAAACTATCAACCCCTTTTGCACTAAAATGGTTCCATATATTTTTTTTAATTGTGAAGGGATCTTTCATTAATTATTTACTGAATGCCTACTTTGCCCATAGAATGCTGATAAATTCTAAATTGATACCAAAATTCTAAGGAGATAGGTCAGATACATTACCTACTTGGAGAAAATAGACTTAGGCTCATAGGATGTTAACAATAAGACAGGATATGGTCAAGTGCCTGATACGTGGTATATATCAGTTGTTCCCATGAAAAAGACACTGGTAGGATTGTGTGAGAAAAGTAGGATCTCCTCAACCTATTGGTACAGTTGGAATGCCATAAGACTCGGGAAAAAAAGAGTGTCATGGGGGCTTCCCTGGTGGCGCAGTGGTTGAGAGTCCACCTGCCGATGCAGGGGACGCGGGTTCATGACCTGGTCTGGGAGGATTCCACATGCCACGGAGCGGCTGTGCCCGTGAGCCATGGCCACTGAGCCTGCGCGTCCGGAGCCTGTGCTCTGCAGCGGGGGAGGCCGCAACAATGAGAGGCCCGCGTACCGCAAAAAAAAAAAAAAAAAAAAAAAAAAAAAAAAAAGGGACAGGGAATGTCATGGAATCAGAGTATTTAAGAAAGACATCAAACGGAAGGCAACAGAACCAAGATATTAATTAGCTTTGGCTGCATAACAGACCCCACCAACATTTAGTGGTTTAAAACAGCTAATTTATTTAGTTCATAATCTTGTGGATGGCTGAATAGTTGTTCTAGTCCAGGTGGGTTTTGCTGATTTCTGCAGGGTCTCTTGTGCATATGTGGGCAGCTGGTGTGTTGGCTGATGGCTGGTATTAAGGAAGGCCTGTTTCCCATGTCCAGTGATTTTCCACTGTAAGCTAGAGTGTCCCTCCATCATGCTGGCTTAGGCTTATTAACATGGTGTTCTCAAGGTTCTGAAGCTGAACCCGACACCAAATTAAATCTCAGAGACAGAGTTTTGGGTGAAGTAGAAAAGAATAACTTTACTGCTTTGCCAGGCAAAGGGGGACACAGTGGGCTAAGGCCCTCAAAACTCTGTGTCTCGACCTGGAGGGGGTAGTGAGGAGTTTTAAAGTAATTGTTCAAAGAGGGCGTGGTCAGCTCGTGGACATTCTTCTGATTGGTTGGTGGTGAGGTAAGCGGGAGTCAGCGTCATCAACCTTCTGGTTTCAACTGGTCTGGGGTCTACGTGCTTGTGGGCAGCATACCATTAACTTCTCCCACCTGGTGGGGGCTTCCATATCTGCAAAACAGCTCACAGATATTGTTATGTATATCCCTTGAGGGGGGACCAGGAGCCTGCCTCAAGGCTGCACTGTTTTTTCTTTTGACTGTCCCTCCCTTGTCTCCACATTCCCTCCCTTCCCTAATTAGCAACGGTTTGAACCTGTTTGTTGGAACTCAGGGAAGGGCATGGAAGCTGAATGAAGCCTATTTCCCGTAATCAAGAAATGGGGAACACAGAAAGGCTTTTGTGCCCAGGAGCCCCACAAGGTCCTTCTCCGTTTCAGTTCCAAGTGCAACAAGAATGGGCAAGTCCTAGCGGAAGTCCACTTTTCAAGTCTCTGCTTGAGTCATGCTTCCTCTTGTCCCATTGGCCAAAGCTAGTCACAACACAAAGTGGAAAATAGATGCCACGTTTTGAATGGAGGAACTACAGGTTCACATCACAAAGTGGTATTCATTTGAGGATGGGAAAAGTCTATGGACTTTTTTTTCAGTATATCACAGTATATAAAGCAATGAGCAAAGATGTAGCTTCAGTGGAGTAATGAAAAGAAGTGAAGAAATATAGTTGCCACTAGAGGGATTTTGCCAGCGGAAAAGAGAGATGACTAAATTAATGTTTTATGAATATTAACCTAAAAGTTGGGTTGAAAATAGTTTAAAAGAGAAAACCTATCAGTGTTTGTGAAAGTAGCTAGCAGTCTCTGGTACCTAGCAGGTGCTCACTAAATAATTCCTGTATCTTAACCTGAGTCCAGATGTAAAGTAATAAGGACATGCACTGTGGTAATGATATGAATGTAATGAAAGTGCCAGATGTGGGAAGTAATTTAGAATGAATTATTAACATCTCTTGAATACTGATGGACTGGGGGTTTAGGGGCGATAAATAGAAGAAAGTTAAAAAGATAGCATCAAGGTTTCAGTCCTTGGGGAGAAGACTGATAATACATGATCAGATTCAGGGGAGGAAGGACTCACTGGAGTAAGGTTTGTTTAGACACATTAAGTTTTATTGGATGGCAGCATATCCCATTGATCATGTTCAGTAGGGCATTGGAAATATGGACACAAAGCTGGAGAAAAGGTCAGGAATTTATGAATAAATCGACCTTATTGTCTGTCTTCTACAAAGAGATGATAAGGAAATGTGACAACTGTATGAGGTGTCTGAGACAGAGTATAGAGAGAAAAGCAGGGTAGAGATGTGAACCTTGAAGGATGGCCATTGGAGGAACAAGAAGAGGAAGGAAGTCAGAAAAGGATTAAAAACAGAAAAAAAAAAAGAGCAGAGGAAATAGTGACCATGGGACTGGGGAGTAGGGGGTGGGGAACAGTGTCATAGAATGTCAGAGAGGGCAAAATAGGAAAAGGTTTCAGAAACAAGTGCCTGAGTTTTTATCAGGAGTATTAGAATAGAGAGATCAAATTTTGTTGTTTCATAGGAACAATAATAACAAACAAAAGAGGTTGTTGTCAGTGCAAAGGTGCAGCCTGGAAAGGTAACTGAGATCAAATTTCCAGTTGCAAGATACTTTCCCTGGATCAAGAGGAGGATGTAACCAGCAAACCCTCTGTGTTTCAGTCCATCAACCAGGCTCACCATTTGCCCCATTTGAAACAAAGCAATTGGTGATAA
This sequence comes from Lipotes vexillifer, assembly GCF_000442215.2. Lineage (NCBI taxonomy): Eukaryota > Metazoa > Chordata > Mammalia > Artiodactyla > Lipotidae > Lipotes > Lipotes vexillifer. The sequence goes on from NW_006786963.1 coordinate 988,359, forward strand.
TGTTATATAGGTCTTATGCACATGGACCAGTGTTTCCCTAGGATGTATACCTGGGAGTGGACTTCCTGTGTGTAGGGTTTGAGAATCTTCAGCTTTGCCAAAGTGCTCTGTAAATTGGCTTTCCAGAAACAAGGCAATTGATCATGAAGATAAGAAAATTCTCTGACCTGGACAGATGCATGGGTAGAGTCAATATTTTCTTCATTCATGTTTTTCTTCTCATTTTCTGCTTTTTAAAATGATGCCTGAGTTTGTTATTTCCTAGTGTTGAATGTGTGTCCATGGTTTGCTCGGCTGCTTGCTAATTAGGAGTGACAAAGTCTGTGGAGGCAGGCGGGTCTCAAGGGCTCACTGTGTACATGGTGGCCCCTTGGATAGGGTTTCCTAGAGTTACGCAGCATAAAATGTATGTGACTATTTGTGGCAGTGTAGGTTGGAAGGACATCATTTCTGAATAATTTACACTCTAATGTGGAGGAAGGACAGGCAGAAAGAAAAGACACAGCCATTGGGAAAAATCCCCAAACATTTATTTCATAGAGAGATCAAGGCAAAGGAATCAGTGACTAGAGAGGATTGTGCAGGAGATTCTGGGAAATTTTTGTTTGGAAGAGGGTGAGTAGACAAAATCCTCTGAAAGAGAGGTCGTGTTGGAGAGAAGTCGATGACAAGGTTCGAAAATCAAATGTGGGGCACCACATGCTGGATTATATAGTTTGGGTATCATCCCTGGGCTTTGTGGAAGTCTGAGGTAGAAGAGCACTTCCAGAAGAATTCAAAGTGAAGAGAAGCAGTTAGGGGATGCTTTCAGGCAGAATGCTCACCTTAATTTTTTATTTTAAGTATTATGTGCATGTAAAACAGCATAAACTCATCTGATCTGCTTAGCCAAGGTAAATAAATATTCTAAGATGAAGTAAATCTGTGTGATAAGCCCTTCACATCTGTTTTACAATTTATTTCTGGATTCCTAGGGACACTTTGTAAATTGAGTACTTTTCACATGAATTCCTATTTTCATCCTTGTAAGAAACTGAAGTATGTACACTGTATAACACTCAACAGTTATTAAAAATGAATTTACAGTGATCAATGCCAAACATATTGTCCTCATCTATTCTTATTCTTCTATTTCAAATTAAATGATGTATGTTAAGACTGCCATAATCTTGTTGACTTGTTTAATTTGAGAAACAGAGTTGTCGTTGAATTGATATGAATGAATCAATGGCTGATCAGTTTAAATAGCAATCATTACTGAACATATTTATGGGAACTTAATTACTGTACAGTAGTGCCATGTCAAGTGTGAAAAAGCATTAAAATGTACTAGGATATGTCAACAGGCAATGTCAGAAAGTGCAATGGACTCTGAACCCATTAAACTTTTATATTTTTAAGCACTTTACTTGGACAAATCATCAAATCTCAGTAATAACTTGCGAAATATGCAAACTAGTCATATTGCACTTCCAAGCAAGCCACGACACATTCTTGGCCTATTTGAACATTCACTGTATTTAATACAATTCTCCATCAGGGTTGCTGTTGTTTAGTTCAGATTCCCAGAGTCTTTCATCTGAAATTCTGGTGACGATCTAGGCAGGTGGTGGCAACTACACTGTCTATTTAAGCAGTTTCATCTAGATGTATCTTACTTCCTTGCAATATCTTGTACTTTATAATCTAGCTTATTTTATTGGACAAACCTTCCTTAGAAAACACGCATGACATAATGGAAAAGCAAATGTTCACGCAGAGGTTCAGAACTCTGTAAGGTGTTTAGCATGGCCAGGAAAGATTTGGTCTGAATTAGAAGCTGAAATGGAGGAGCTCTGTGAGCAATGAAGGGAAGAAGAAAATTACTATAGAGATGTGAGAGTGATGCAAGGAGAAATATGCCTACCTCAGAGTTCTGAAATCAGTTTAGAATCAGAGATCACAAACATATTGATGGTAGGAAATCAACACTTACTGAGAGATGTTTTTACAGCTGTCAGTTCTATCCATTTCCCTCATTATGTCTCAGATGCAGACACACATACCCCACACACTATGAGCACGTGCATGTGCGTGCACATGCGTGCGCGCGCACACGCACACACACACACACACACTCTTTCCTCTCTT
>NW_006786963.1:990512-1006344 GCF_000442215.2 Lipotes vexillifer
ACACACACTCTTTCCTTTCGTGGTTAAAGACGATAAAATCAACATTATTGCTACCCTTATCTTTTCACTACCTCTCAGCCCAAATTCTTCTGCTGAGCTTTTATTAAAAACTCTATTTCAAAAGTCAAATCATCAGTTAGGAGGGAAAATATTATTTTGCTATCAAATGGAACCCTTTAACTCCTATTTTGAATCAAAGGTAAAATAGGAAGTAAACTATTATGACTGTTTCTCTAAGTCATTTTTTTCGTACAGCCTGTGAAGCTTGTTGATAACAACACTTGTGCCTTGAGGGCTTTTGTTTTGCATCTGCTCTTTCCATAGTTTCTGTAAGAGATGTGATATTTCTATACATCTCTACCTAATTAAAATGGTGCTGGGAAAATGGGAGGTGTAAGGATGAGGTAAGAAGAGTTCATTTTAGTCAGAGCATACATTTAAAAAAGAGAAACAAATCAACTTGACAGGAGAGGCAAAAATCAGAACATATGGTGATTGAGAAAGTCAGAAGGAACTAGAATACAGAGGTATGCAAGATTTATCCAAAAACAGGACAACCCTGACTGATACAGGTTTTTTGTTTTCAAGTCTCAGCTGTTCCTACATTCACCCAGAAGTTTCATATCCTTTCTGTTCCCCTGGAGAAAGAGAAGAGCCTCTTGATGAATTGATTGCTGTGACAGTTGCACCCTTAATACAAAGTTCTGTGCAAATGGTTGGGGATTACAAACCCACAGCCAAAGTTATATTCACCCAACCTCCTGAAAAAATGGAAATGTAGCACCATCTCATCTGTGGACTCATTTTTTGAGAAAAGATATACAACTCTGGGTCTGTGTGCTCACATGACCTGTGACCAAAGAGTTTAGCTTATCAAGTATTCCCTCCTCACCTCAAGCATTTCCAAGAATCAGGCTTACAGTAACACTGTAGGAACAAGGATGTATTAGTCAATTCTACTAAACTACTTACAAATGAAAGGGAAAGAGTAGTGAGAGAGTGCAGTCACACCAAGCTGGCAGTGCTCAGAATCTGGACTTAGAATTCCCAAACACAGAAGTGATGATTTTTTACATCTACAAAATTTTCTTCCATCAATTATGCACAATGATATCCATATGAATATTACTGTTAAAATATGTGATCAGATAAGTGAAGAGAAAAGAAAAACTCTCTGCTAAGTTCAAAGAAAATGTGCCGTAGAGACTGGAGGATATTATAAGTAATAATTCTTCCAGTATTTTATACAGGCAAAGTGAAGGAAGAACTGAAGCAGCTGGATATTGAAAGTTGTTGATGAAAAAGCTCTGAATTATCCATGCTAACTCTCTAATAGATCAGATGCCCTAGAAAATCATTCTTCCTTCTACTTTCCCCTAAAGATCTGATTCTTGTGTTTTGTCCATTTAATAAGATAATCATTCCATCCAAAGGGAAACAAGCTGACCTTAAAAGCTTCAGACTTGGAAGCAGTCTCCACTGAAAGGAGCTACTGCTGTCTCTCAGACCAAACGTAGAACACAAAATCCATACGGTCTCATTAAAATCCTAGACGTCGTCAGGCCCATCTGTAATGATAACAAGTAGTAATCAATGTGATTGCAATATGTACTTAATGCTTTCATATTTCCACACATGCATACATGTAGTATGGTTCGGAGAGGTTGGAAATATTTCAGGATTGTTTTGATCTCTTAAGATTTCAGACTGTATCATGGTTTCTATTACACGTTGTAATTGAAATGGGTGATGATCTAGGTAAGAGAGGAAAAGCCGCTATTGTGACTTTTTCCCCTATTGTGGGCCTTTTGGGTTTCAGCAGCCCAACACTCTCAGTCCCCAATGTGATATCCAAAGATACTGAACATAAGGCAAACCACTATCTAGTGTTAATACTCAGAGATGATACAACCAGCGAATGTTTCCTTCTGGGTAGCCTCTGAGGATCCCAATTACTCTGAATCAAGAGAGAAGTCAGTCAGGCTTGAAGTAAGGGGCTTGCATTTAAAATCAGCAGAGAGGGGAAAGTGTGATGAACGGATAAAGTTTCTTGGCTTGTCAGAGCTGCTGAAAACTATTACTGTCAAACTTACCATCTCTCTCGTGCGCCTCCTTCTCTATGACGGTATTGATAGGAAATGCAATCAGAGCCATTCTTCCTCATCTTCCTGCAAGAGCATGAGGTTGCCTACTGACATTCTCTAAATATCCATCTAAGAAGTTATTTTTCAGGACTGAATTCTGAAGAATCCCCTACATCTCTCCTTATTCAGAATTAAAACCCAGGAGATGCTTCTGGGGAGAAGAAAAGAAAGAATGTCTATAGCTGTGTGTTTGCTGCCAAAGGACTTAATGAAAGATTGCAGGCACCACATCCTCTTAATTGAGTTTCAGCTTGTTTCACACATGGGAGTCTGGTTGTCACAAGGGAATTATAAACGGACACACTGTCCTTCATGGCTTTAGAGGCCAGTGTAGTGGAGGATGAGAAGAAGAGCATTATTCACGGAGGCATTATTCACCCCATGCCTCCTTAGATGGGGTCAGATGGCAGGAGTCCTTGAGCAGCGATGCACTGGAGCTGTGCTTCCAGGATGAATTTGAGAGTCTAGCAGGCCGAATATTACTCATCCTTTAAACATTTGCTCCCCTAGTAGTCAGTAAAAAGTATACGGACTTTCTGAGTAAATAATTTCTTCCCTGGCTTCTAAGACCAGCTGTCTATCTGTATCTTTAACATATTTAGATATCTTTGGTCAAGTAGCTTTAGTATAGATTTTGTTCTGTGTTTAAAAAAATTTTTTTTTTTTAAATTTTAACTGTGGTATAAAAGAAAACCCCACATAACAGAATTTATAATTTGAACCATTTTAAGTGTACAGTTCAATAGTGTTCAATATATTCACATTGTTGTGCAACAGATCTCCAGAACTTTTTCTGGAGATCTATACCCACTGAATAACAATTCCTCATTTCCCCCCAACCTCCAGCCTCTGGCAACCACCATTCTGTTTTCTGTCCTGTGAGTTTGACTACTTTAAATACCTCAGATAAGTGGAATCGTACAGTATTTTGTCTATCTTTGTGTTTTTATTCAAATAGTTGATATGTAGTTAACACTGGCTTAGCATGAATTCCACACAAATTGAGTTACTCTGTTCTAGCAATTATAGTAGGTCCTGAGAAAAAAGTTTCAACCCTCATGAAGCTTGCAATCTAGTGGAAGAAACATCTTTGAACAGTCACTACAATGTGATGTAATAGAGACCATAATAGATATATGTGCGTAATATCGCTTCAATGAAACATCTTAATGGTTTTCACCAAAATACTTTCTCCCATGTTGCGAGATCAGAACATTTCGCTTGTGTTTCTGTGTATTCACCACAGGTCTTATTTCCTGAAAACTGAGATCATATTTAAATCTTTCTATTAAAAATCCAGGATCACTTTTAATTTTCCACACTTTGTGCACTGATTTATAGTATCTTAAGTCATAAGTTTGTCATTTTTTATTCTTGGAAAATCACAGTGAAAAGTCCCCCCCCCACACATGTACACACACATGTTTGTTTTCTCCTTTCTCAATCAACTCTGTAGTTCTCTATTATAACTGATGTTGTATGAGCATTCATTTTCATTCTCTTAACATTTCATGTCTTCTGCCTATCATTCTTCCCCACTCTGTGATATGTACTGTATACTTTCTAGAAATCCATATTTTTGGCATTAAAAGCTATCGTTTGTCATGTTTTCATTTGAAAGACCACAGAGTAATCTTCACTTTGAATATCTACATTCAAAAATCTCTTCCAAAACAATAATCTTTAAATTTAGATGAAAATTCCACTAGCACCCATAATTTCTACTCAGATTTTAGAGTCATAGAATTGAAGTTCTTGAAGGGACCTAAGTACAATTGGCATCAATGCTCTCCTTTTGAAAATAATGAAAACAAAGCCTGGACATAGGAGATACCTTGTCCAAGGTCAAAGTCGCTGAAGATGCATTCCAGGGTTCCTCTGGCTCAACCATTTGTTCTCACTTGAATCAACAAAGTGGGTGGTAAATGGTGGGTTTGATGAGTCTTGGGAGGCACAGTATCACCTTTGGAGAAGTGCTCTGGGAAAATAATAAACCCCTCAATCAGCCTTGTCAATCTACGTAAAGACACGTCTGTAAGTGACTATGTTCCCATCTTTCTCCTAAGGTCTGTGATAAGATGTCTTGAATTTTTTAGTGCCTATAAATCCTCCTTAATAAAATGTGGCTCATGGGAGGTAGCTGCTTCTTCAGCTGCTGTGGGAAAAGACATAGAATGGCTTTATTTTATGTAATACAGATTATTTTTCTCCCTGTTGTCTGTCATGTCCTTCCTCTAAATCTCCTTTACCATTCATTCATTCCACAAGAGATCATTGAGCTTCTAATGCATTCCAGCCATTTTATTTGGCAATGGGCATAAAATAGTGGATAAGATAGAACACATCACTGCCTTCATGTCTCTTGCTTTCAGAACTGTTCAGCAAGGCTGGTATTTGTATTTTCCACCTGTATTGTTTCTTCTAGGAGACCTTAAAGATACTTTGCTTTTTAAATAAATGTGAAGGTAGAGAAATATTCCTCAAGCTTTTTTACTGTGCCTGTGCATTATTAGGACATCTCATGAAAGTAGAGACCCTCTAAGGCACTGAAATGATGAGTTCCTTGTCCATTCTCTGAGATTGTACATGAGGCCAAAGTTCTCTGCCCTTAGCATACCAGTGTAAATTTTGAGAGTCAACTGTTCGTTTCCTTTTTCCCTAGTCCTGTTCACTTGTGGGTGCTTATGCATTCAATAACCCATAAGCTAGTTACACAGTCTACAGATATTAACCTATCTAGTGAAACACTATACACCCACAGTACTTTAAACCATGCCTAGAACTTAGTAAATATTCAATATATATTGTAGAATAAGTGAAAGGAAAATTGAATGAATGAGCTTCAGAAAAGTACTGGTTGTGTGCTGGCTGGTCATTTTCTTCCTCATTCCTAGAACTGACATTAACCTGAGAAAGGTTAGAAACTAGCATTAATTTGCATGAACCTTGCTGTAGTTATAGCCTCGTTAAGGAAAAATTGTTTTATGGCGTCTTTCCTACAATATTCAGTAATGTTTCTCCCACAGCCTGCTGCTTCCTTTACTCAGCCTCTTTACCTGGAGGTGGTTGCCATCCTAGAAGCCCTGACACATGCCCCACCTGATGGACCCCACCTGGAGGCATCTTAGCAAGGATTGCTTTGGGGCAAGTGTTGGAATTAGCAAGGAAGCTTTGCTAGTATAGCTACTATCCACTATCTAGTACATATTCCCACTTTGTGCTTTATTTCTTTGCCTGGGTAATGGACTATTTTCAAAAAGGCATGAGGCAGCGAATAAAAAATGCATTGGATTAATTTTTTTTTTCCATTTAGTAATTACTGCGCTGCAGCAAACAGAGCTGGGTCTGAGTGAACGGTGACATCTAATTTTCAGGTTTTGAATTGCTTGGAGAAAAGCAGATCTTTCTGTTTTTAATCTGCTGACTTTTTACTGTGAGGTAATTATGCAGAACAGAGTATGTTCCTGGGCAATGTTTACCATAGGCAGGTCATAACTAGACAGAAAGTGGACCCTTGCTTTTACGATAGGAATAATTAAAAGCTCATAATTTTGGAGGAGCAGCAGTGATATCATTAACAGGCAGACACAGAGAATTGCATGCTTGAAAGGCATGTGTTTTACCATTTTAGATCATTCATAAACTGTCAACAAAATTTGGAAGCAAAGCCTCTTTTCTATAACTCTGTCTCTATCTCCACTAGCAAGATTGTGCTTTATGTGCATTCTGTTTATTTTGTTTATTTGCAGTTATATGTGTATATATTTTTTAATAAGTTGTTTTCCTCAGGTTTCAAATGAACCAAGAAATTGGGGAAATGGGAATCTAAATGGAAAGTAGCACAGAATTGGAATCTTAGGAGTGTAAAGGAGTTTAAAGTCATAATTTAATTCCTTTTCTATGCATTTCAAATGGGGAAAATGCACAGTCTTTTCCCTCAGTGATGATACTGCCACCACTGAAGACAACCTGCCATAGTTCAAGGACCCCTCTCACATCAGAGCTGCTGGCTATAAGTTCAAGGATTCCCATGACCAACCTCAAGTCTGATAACTAGCTAGGATTACTCACAGAACTCTGCGAAGTGTTATACTTATGACTGCAGTTTTACTAGTGTAAACAAATATAATTTAGGAACCACCCAAAGGAAGAAATGTGTAGGGAGGAATCTAGGAGATTTCAAAATGTGAAGTTTCCATTGTCCTCAGGGCCATGTTACCCTCCCAGCATCAATGCATAGCAATACATGGAGCATTGCAACCAGGGAAGCTCACCCAAGCTCTGGTGTCCAGGGTTTTTATTGGAGTTTCATTACATAGGCATGATTAATTGAATTATTGCTTATGTAGTTGAACTCAGTCTCCAGCCTCCCACCTATTTCCCCTGAGCACCAACCCTTCAATCACACATTTGGTCATTCTGGAGTGGCTAGCCCACATCCTGAGTCATCTCCTTAGCATAAACTATCTAGGGACCCCCTTTGAGTCACCTTGTTAGCATAAACTATCAGGTGTGGTTGAGGGGCCCACTATCAATAACAAAGACACATCTATCACTTGGGAAATTTGGTGGGTTTAGAACTTGCCTCCCGGGAGCTATGACAATGGCTAAATCTCTCTTTAGCTAAGCACAAATACTACCCATACATGCACAGCCCAGATTTGGTTTGGGAAGTTAGAGGAAAGAACTGGATATCAGGGGAATACATCCTGGCTTCTTGTCCAGGATTTTTTTCCTCACTACCCAAAACGTTTACTAGAATATGAAATATACGTTATAGCAGCTGTTATAGTAAAATATCTTGAAAAATCCAAAATGTGTAGGGTAATAGAGTGGTGATTATTGATTTTAGACCTGGAGGCTTAGTTTGCATACCATGACCTCCTCCAAGTGAGGGAAGGAGCCTAATAAATCAGGACAAATGTGTTATTAAAGAGGAAGGGGTAAAGAGTAGAGAGAAAGTCCTGTATAGCGCTTAAGAACTCAAGAGGACCAACCCAAGCTTGCATTTTTTTGTTGTTGGAGGTTAAAAAAATACGGGGGCGGGGGGGAAGGTGGAGGAAGTTAGAGAAGACCATTGTGCTAATGAAACTAGGAAGATTTTGAGCAAATGTAGTTGAAGATAAAGCTAAAAAGTAACATATCGTTTGCTTATCTAATTATTAAGAAAATAATCTACAAATATACTAGAGTTGAACAACTGGATAAAAGACTCCAGAATTAAAGAAGAGGTCAGTAAGAGCTCCCTTCATCTCTAATGTAGGTAATGGGTATTTGTAAAAATAATTAAATAATAGTAGGATATATTTTATCTTTTTCTTTTTTTGACTTGTGTCTCATTTACAAGAAGGTTACTATAAAAGCATATATATCACATGTTAATTTTGTTTAAGGAATAAGGGGAAATAAAATATGCATGTTATCTGCTTACTTTTACAAGAGAAATACAGCAGACATAACCCAAATAACTTATATCTACAAGGCACTGGCAGGACAGCAGAGTTAGAAGGGTAGGGGAGGAGGTGACACCTCTCTGAGTATAATTTTTTGTACAGTTTGGGCTTTTGGAAGTTTGTTAATGTTCTAAATATTCAAAACTCAAAAATCAGTAAGAAAAGGAAGAAGAAAACCAACAACTGGCTCTAACCAGAAACAAATAACCCCAACCATTTCTAAATGAAGAGCACACTTAAAGGAAAAAAAACCAGTAACTAATCCAAATATTTTAATATAATTATATACTTACCAAGATATAATTTACATTCAGTACAATTCACTGTTTTAAGTATCTACCATGTATATTTTGTTTTGTTAAATTTTATTTATTTATGCTGGCTGCGTTGGGTCTTTGTTGCTTCACGCGGGCTTTCTCTAGTTGCGGCGAGCGGAGGCTACTCTTTGTTGTGGTGCGTGGGCTTCTTATTGCTGTGTCTTCTCTTGTTGCGGAGCACTGGCTCTAGGTGCACAGGCTTCAGTAGTTGCAGCATGCGGGCTCAGTAGTTGTGGCTCGTGGGCTCTAGAGTGCAGGCTTAGTAGTTGTGCCGCACGGGCTTAATTGCTCCGTGATATGTGGGATCTTCCTGGACCAGGGCTCAAACCCGTATCCCCTGCATTGGCAGGCGAATTCTTAACCACTGTGCCACCAGGAAAGTCCCCACACCTATCTTTTGAACAGTACGTTGACTTCCCTCAATCTAGAGGGAAAAACTGCCATCAAATCTTAAAGTCTTGTTTACCCTTTGGTTTGGTTTTGGTGGTGGTATGGGTGAAACAATTCTGAAAGTAATTTGTGTGCATTACAGGACTGAACAAATCAGTAAATGTGGTGATGTTGGTGATAAAAGGGAATATGGAATGAGGGAAGGCAAGAAGAACATTTTGGGATTAGATTGGAATTGGGGATATCAGTAGGAACATATATTTCCATTGAAAGCACAAGAAGCAATGACACTTCAGGAGTAATGAGCACACTTAAAGCCTAGATGTTGGTTTCTGAATGTCATTCCCCACTAAAAGGACTGGGGCAAACTGAATACATGGCTGAGTCCAGGGCTGGAGCAGGGAAGGTATAAGATGAGTCTGGAACATCTTACTGTGTAAGAAGTGCTTAAAAAAAAAAAAAAAACATTTTAAAAGAAAATAAGAGCTAGCTTGAAGGGGCTCCCATTGTATCCATCTGGAATAATTTCAGCAACCAAAAGTAAGAAGCATAATGTATTATAACAGTGAATAAAATAGGAATCCATGAATGTATAATTATAAATAATAGGTAAACAAACAACTAAATAAATGGGGAAGAAAGGAAGGCTCTTCCTAATTGATGCCAACTGATCACTGTGGAGAGAATAGTGAATTGGGGAAAACATTATTTGCAACCATCAGCAAACAAATTCTTTTAGACAAGAATTATCAACGGATACGAAATCTAGAGGAAAAGTTTGATGAAAAACAGAATATTTGCATAATCCCCAACTGTTTCCCCACAGATCACTTATCAGTTGCAAGGGGAAAAATAGTTACTATACAGTGGAAAAAATGGACAACGCTTCGACTTGGTGACCAGAATTAACATCACCAATGAGTGGCAGACGGACAAGGTGCCTTCAGATGTGACACCCTAAGAAGGACACATCACTTATATAGTACTCCAACCGGGCATATATTACTTGAATGGAAATAAGAGGAAATAGCAGATGTGCCAACTAAATACAATAAATAACTGTGAACTGCTGGATCTTATATTGGAGGGAAAAAATGCTATAAAAGCCATAACTGGCTGTTTTAATAAAATTGGAATATATAGGCTATAGATAGATAAGCATTGCATTATTAAATTTTGTGAATTTGAGATATACATATATACATTTAATATGCATATATAATATATATATATCAACATTAAATTATTTTATTTTAATGAGAGAGAGAAAAAGGTGGAAAAGTAGTACAAATTGGTAAAACTGGGAAAGGGTATACAGAAGTTCTCTATACTTATTTTGCAAACTTTTTGTAAGGTTGAAATTATTTTAGAAAAAAATTTTATAAACGATAGAAGGGCTAAATTTCCAAGGAATGAGCCCCTAAATTCTTGGTTATGACAAGGTAGGTGGGGAGTCTTTTGTTTTTCATTACCTTAAAGATTCCTTTTTAAATAAATCCCTTTAAACTCTTTTTTTTTTTTTTTTTTTCCCCAATTTAGATCAGCTGCCTTTCTGGATCCTGTCTCTTGATTCCTTCTTTCCTTGTAGTATAGTGTTCCCAGGGGTAGTGTGTGCGCTTCTATATCTGCTTCCCTTGCATTGTTATAATCCAAAGGAGGCACACGTGGGTATGTGTACAAATGCCTCACAGGCTTGGGCAGGTTCCCAGGTCATTCCTTCCTCCAGAGACCCTTTTCTCTTTCAGCTGCAGATCCAATTTTTCACTCAATGTAAGCAACCAGCTGGCTCTTTCTGCCTCCAAGGGGCCCCCATGTAATAGGAACTCATTTTACTTCTTCTGTAGATGTTGAGGATTAACAATCCTGACCAGCCAGATTACACATTGCCTCACATTTGTGAAGCCACCAGCAGCTAGAAGAACTTTGAGGACATCATTTAATTTACTCTCCAAAGACTGTGAGAGGTAGAGGAAGGGCGTTCTTCCACAGAAAGAACCGATGCCTGGATATATTATGTACACTGTTCATAGGCCCAGGAAAGCCTTCTCTTCAGAAAAGAAACACTTCACCTCTTTGACAGCAAAGTTTTGCTTTGAAAAATCCCTTTGAAGTTATAAGATAAAATAATAATTAAAAGGAAAGAATTAAAAGTATTATTATTATTATCATTAATCCATCTCAGGTCACCACTGATGGAATATCCTCTAGCATCTATTAGAGTTTTCATACGTACATATGACTTCCAGGCTGTGTGTGTGTGTGTGTGTGTGTGTGTGTGTGTGTGTGTGTGTTTATGTTTTAACTCCCCTACTCATGATCTTAACCTGATTTCTCTCTGAGAAAGATGATGAGATTATGGAATATATCATTTTTGTTTTGGATTTTTCAAAGATTAGATGTTTCCAAATGCTGTATAATCATAGAGCTCAGAAGAACTTGAGATACTCCCACACTGAATCCATTTCCTTCTAGCAGCATCCTTTTTACATGAAGATTACACTCGTCCTTATTATTCTAGAGATTGAAGAAATAGTGGGAACACAGTGTAGAAAGGGAGTCATCACCAGTATCAATTAGTACACTTAGTATTGACAAACTGCCTTTTTTTCTGTATATCTCCCTAGAGGTCTCGAGCATTATTAACTCATAAAGTTTTGATTCTTCATTTTGTTCATAACTTATTAATAGTGTTGACATTCTCTCTGCCCTCCTTGACATCACTTTCTCATTTCACCTTTTGTTCAGTATGACTCAGCTGCCACACACTTTTATTTCTCAAACACTGGGAGTGTTGTCTGACCCCCTGTATCTTCCTGTATTTTCCTCTGCATCTGCCTTTCCTCCTTCAGATTAAAGGCTGAATCTTTGAATCGGACCCTAAGGTCTAGTGTTTCTTCCTCAACTAACAGTTACTAGATATAACAAGAATGCTGTAATCTTGGAGGAACTTCAAGACTTTTATTGCCAGAGTTGTTAAGAATAGTTATTTTGACAGGGCTTTAACAGTGTAGTCCTTAAATATAGTTCCCCTGTATGTTATGTTGTGAATCCACTTCTTCTTTTGTGGCCCCCAATTTTTACATTGAGGTTTATTAAAGGAGTGATTATGAGACGTTGTCGGTGCTCAAAGGCAAATCTTCTCTTAATGCAGCACACTGCTACAAGTGACTGCTGAAGCCTGGGCTCTGGATGTAGGCAAAAAAAACTGAGAGAGGTTGGTACAATTCCCCACTTAACTCTCTTCTGCATAAAGTAATATTGCATACGGCCAACCTCATCCTACAGTAATTCAGGGAAGTTATGGATCTTTCAGTGCTAGGAGTTGAACTACTTGTGTCAACCGTTTTGTTACTTCACTTGACAAGTATTTATTGAGCACTAAAATTACAAAGCACTGTTTTAGCTAGAAACTAGATGTAGGGGATACAGTAGTCAATGAAACACTGCTCTCAAGAAGCTTAAATCCCAAAGGAAAGGTCAAATAATACAGTGGTGAACAGAGAATGAACAGGGGAGCTCCAGGTAGTAATAAATGCTTTAAAGAAAACAACAAAAACAAGGGGAAGTGTGAGAAAGTGGGGGGCTGAGGGGGTGCAGGGGAGTAGTTAGATCAGGGATTCAAGGAAGGCCTCTCAGATAAAATACCATCTGAACTGAGTTCTGGATAATAAGGGGGCTGCCATGGAGAGTATAGATACAAAAATCCTAAAGAGGTTGGTGTGTGTGAAGACAGAAGGAAGACCAGGGTACAAAGGCAGCAGTGAGAGAGAGGTATAAACTATAAAATCTGCCAGAAAATCTGGCAGCGGCCAGTGGGTGTTGGAATGGGAGGCCGAGGGGAGGACTTCCACCACTGGTGATTTCATGCTTATTTTGCATCTGTGACAAGATACATTGGAAGAGGGAACTAATTGAATGGAGGGGATGAGGCAAGCTGAGTTACCCATCCTAGAGAACAGTTGTGTCATCTGGCCTTAGGGCAATCTGAACTTTCACTCAGGCCTTTCAGCTGAAACATCTAGAGCAAATGAATGAGGAATTGTGGGACCCTTTGGGGGAGGTATAGGCTGTGGTTGAAAATGTTGTATCACCATTTCCAGCTCCAGATGGCCTTGCGATAAGCCAGGGTCCAACAGCCTACTATACCCTTCCCTCAAGAAGTGTCTGCTAGTAGCTGGTAGACTCCAGTTTTACTTAGAGACCAGGAAACAGATCTACTCTCCATTTCTTAATCAGCACAGAATGAATTTTCCTGAAAATTCCTCAGAGTAAAGAAGAGTTTAAGAAAATTCCATTCACCGCGCTTTTGGAGGGGAACAGTGATAGTGATGATCGCAAATCCTAATTAAAAATTTTAACTATATTTATTTTTTAACTGTATTATGTTGGTTTGGCATCAGGTTTTACTGTTGTTGAACCCAAGTTTGTGTGCCCAATGCACACTGGAGCCAAGCAAACCTAAACGTTGGAGTTTAGAACTGAGGAAGGTCATCTTACTGGCTGGCCAGGGTGTAAGGTTTTTAAAGGCTACATTTGGTGTGAGGATTGCAGGGGTCATAAGTTTCTTGTGATTGGTTGGTGGTGAGGTAGCAGGGTGGTGCTCCAGGAATCTCAGTCATCAGCCTTCCAGTTCCAGCCAGTCTGGGGTCTCTGTGCCTATACATGTAGTCACCATCCTTCACCCGGGTGGGGGTCACAGTTCCTTACAGAGCAACTCAAAGACTTGTGTCAGATTGTTGTGTATATCCCTTGAGGGGGAACTAGGACTCTGTATTATCACTGAACTATTGCTCCTTGAGTGTCTTTCCTTTGTTTCTGCATTCTCTCACTTCCCTAATTAGCAGCTGCTTGAATCTCAGGGAAGGCCTAGGAGACTAAAGCCTTTTCCTACAAACAAGAAATGGGGACCCAGAACGGCTTTTATACCCGGGAGGACCCAACATGGTCCTGCTTGGTTTCCATCCCCCCCTTTTCTTTGATATTCCTCAATCCTGAGGGGCACGGGGGTTGGAGGTGCACAGGAAAAGGAATAAAGTTTTGGATAGAGAGGTTAATTGTAGACTCGGCAAGGGAACTCAGTTTTAGGGAGACTTGGTTTCATTACCTCGTCAACATTTAGTAGTTGTATCATGCTAGCCAAGTTACTTAACCTCCCTAGGTTTTTTCCTCTTCTGTATAACTAGAGTAATAATAGTACTCACCTGACAGCATTGTTGTGAGAATTATATTAAGTGAGATAATATATGCAAACACTCAGGACAATGCCTGTTACAGAAGGACCACTCCATGCAATTACAGAAGTTAGCAGTAATAGTAATAACCACTCACATTTGCATAATGCTCATATTTTACAAGACATCTTCACATGCATGATGCCATTGGATGCTTACAATGAATCTTGCTCAAGTTCATTCAGCTTTAAGTAGTCAGAGTTAAAGTGTAGGTATTTTTTAGGAGGAAGGAGATAAGGAAAGGCAGGAATAATGACCTAAAGGCCAACTAAGTGGTAAGGGGATTCAATCCAGGGTTAGCATTTTTTTTTTTTAACAATTACTATTTTATGCATCAGCTGATAGTGCTTTACTTATTTACTTTTG
Source organism: Lipotes vexillifer (assembly GCF_000442215.2). Lineage (NCBI taxonomy): Eukaryota > Metazoa > Chordata > Mammalia > Artiodactyla > Lipotidae > Lipotes > Lipotes vexillifer. The sequence continues at coordinate 1,004,414 of NW_006786963.1, forward strand.
GCTGTGTTGGGTCTTCGTTGCTGTGCACGGGCTTGCTCTAGTTGCGGCAAGCAGGGGCCACTCTTCGCTGTGGTGCACGGGCCTCTCATCGCGGTGGCCTCTCTTGTTGTGGAGCACGGGCTCCAGGCGCGTGGGCTTCAGTAGTTGTGGCACTTGGGCTCAGTAGTTGTGGCGCACGGGCTCAGCCGGTCCGCCGCGCATGTGGGATCTTCCCGGACCAGGGCTCGAGCCCGTGTCCCCTGCATTGGCAGGCGGACTCTCAACCACTGCGCCACCAGGGAAGTCCGGGTTAACATTTTTTAAAGAATAATCTGTAAGATAATGTTTCATACATGGGTAATAAATGGAATAAATGGAATCTATTTTGTGTATTAATTACAATGTCATTAATGCCATGCCTTTCATTGTGTTGGAGAAATCATGTTAAATATTCACAGCCAAATTGTGTTCCAAACTAGATTCGCACACTCTTCATTAAGTGATGAAGTTGATCTGGTATATACCCTATTTTAGACATTTCTCTGACATGCAGCCAGTTCTAGGAAACAACATGGCCCCTCTTTAACAGATACAGAACTACATAAATGCTTCACACAGGAACGGAAAAAGGATCTAATGCCCACTTCGAGTGGCACAGAGATTTGGGGTGACATCACCAGCAGAGATCTATAGTTAATGTGCTTCTATGTAGTGAATGGAGTACTTTTAATAAACACTGTAAGTTGTTAAGCCTTCAAACTGAGATTTGGCTAATGCTCTGGAACACTCCTCCTCCAGCACAACTGCTTTCTCTCTTAGTATAGGAATAGGGCCGAGTGGACCAGAAGTGGTATTAAATAGATTGATAAGGAAATGTCTGCAGCAGAGATGTTTTCCTGTGTGTTGCAGCTAGTAGGGCGATGAGAATGTTGTGTCTTCATTCTCATCACCCTGCTACCTTCAGGCATTCTCTCTCTTTTATTCGAGGGATATGATTCTACAAGAGAGACACCATCCCTGACAGCCTTGTTTTGCCTTCAGGTCAATGCCAGACACACAAAGGTCACTGACTTACAAAGGGAAGAACCGTATCTCGCTGTGCCTCAGGCAAAATACAGGACTGGAATGGCTCAGTGAGCTGCCTTGTGTTTTTTTTTTTCCCCCAGCCCAAGTTAACCTAAGGCAACACTGTAAAATACCAGTAGCTGAAGTCTGAAGTTGATCTTTCTATATCCCCTTCCTCTTATTTAGGCTTTTTCCTGTTACTTAGGGCCTACCCTGTGCAAGACACCGTGGGGAAGATTATGGAAGATGCAAAGAGTTATCAGATACTGTCCTCCAGAGAAACGTTTGTGATTGAAATAGCTAATGGTACTATCATTTCTGGCATGATAGTACCAGTTTAAAGTGGGAGGGTATTCTCCAAATTGTATGCAGCTGAGGGCCACAAAGCTGGCCTAGGAATGAGAAGAGCACACTAAAAAACAAAAAAAAAAAAAAGAGAGAGAAAAATGAAAGAGGGATGGCCTTAATAACATGGCCTCTAGTGATTTGTCTTTGGAAGAGCCACTGGAATGACACAACACACTGAATGTCCTTAGACCCTCACTTTTCTCTGGCATAAAACTCAGGAATTGTAAATCAAGAATCATGATTTTAAAACCTCTGGGCATGACAGGAGTACGAAGCTTACAGCACCTGACTGTTCACAATAAATGCTCTCAAATATCTGTTGATGAGGGCTTCCCTGGTGGCGCAGTGGTTGAGAGTCAGCCTGCCAATGCAGGGGACATGGGTTCGTGCCCGGTCCGGGAAGATCCCACATGCCGCGGAGCGGCTGGGCCCGTGAGCCGTGGCCGCTGAGCTTGCATGTCCGGAGCCTGTGCTCCGCAACGGGAGAGGCCACAACAGTGAGAGGCCCGCGTACCGCAAAAAAAAAAAAAAAAAAAAAA
>NW_006786963.1:1006405-1009932 GCF_000442215.2 Lipotes vexillifer
AAAAAAAAAAAAATATATATATATATATATATATATATCTGTTGATGATTTTGGTCATGAATGCTAGAAAATTCTAACATAACTTGCTGTATCTCAGTTTGATTTATTTATACATGTGTGTAAAGTGGCTCTCTCAATGCTTCCCAGAGTTCAAGAAGATGGTTAACTTCCAAATAACAAATAATGGCCCGAAAGTTATAAATGAGATGGACAATCAGTAGTTTTCTGTACTGCCCCAGTGAGCAGGAGATTCACACATGGAAGAGGTCACACTGCTGGAGAGTAAGAGAATAAACCCAGCAGGAGTCAGACAGTGATACACCAGAGCTCTGAGCCCACCACCTGTACCCACACACTTGCACCCCTACCTACATTCCAGCCCTCTTATTTCAGTCTGTCTTACATGCAACTTGAATTACCTCCAGGTTTGGAATAGACAGAATTTTCCATTGCTGGTATTGAAGTCGGGACTGAATTCTGGTTGTCCTTTCCTCTTTGACCCAGGTGCAGTGTATTACAGAGAAGCACCAGGCCTGGAATCAGAACACTTGAGCTTTAGTCATGACATAGCCATTTGTTAGCTCTGTGTCCTTTAAAACATTACCTGTCCTCTCTGACCCTTAGTTTCCTTTATTTAGAAAAAGAGGTTAATTACAGCTTGTAAATATTAAGGAAACAATTTGCAAGTATACAATGCATATCAGAAAACTCCCAGAAAACTAAAATTCATATGTTCACATAATTGTCATGGGTTTAAGTTGAATGGAATTCTTGGCTAATGTTGAACCTTTTCACTTGGTGATTAGACTTGAGTGGGGCTCTTGAACAGTATAAGAGAAAGTTAAGTTCACGCGTCAGTTTCATGGGTTCAGTTGCAAGTAACAAAAAACCCATTTTGTGGTGACTTTTAAAATAAGCGTTTCTTTTTCTCATAAATCAAGAAGGCTAGAGGTAGGAGGCTGTAGCTCTTAGTTCAATATCTGTTGTTGCCAGGGCTAACATATCTGCAGTATTCTTGGGTTTTCCTTTATGATTGTAGGATGATGCCTCAACTTCAGATACTGGGTTCTATTCAAGGCAGAAAGAAGAGCGGGGTTATGCCAGCCACAGATATTCGTTTTCATCAGTAAAACAAAAGCTTTCCCAGGAATCTCTAGCACATATCCACTTCTACCTCAGTGACGAGAAAAAAGATACTATGGCTGTCTCTTAACGCAAAGGGGACTGAAAAGAATTTTCACCTAAGTGCAATGCTGCTCTGAACCTAATTTGGGCTTTTTAAGCAAAGAAGGAAGGGAAAAAGAAAATTAGACAGTTGAGTAATAGACTAATAAACTGCCACAAAGTAAAACCTCAATGAAATACTTTAAAAGTGAATTATTTTTCCCAGTCTGTCACCGATGCTTTCTTTACGGTGAAACTTCAGTCATCAACATCTAGCATGTGTAAAACATTTCCATTTACCCAAATTTGCCAGTTCTCAAACAGGATGGCTGCACTTGGTGTTAAACTGGCTTTTCTAATTAGTTACTCTAATTGAGGAGCATTCAGCTTCTTGGAACAGAAACCATCCAAACCATGTTCTTTTTCCTGATATGTCAGAAAATAGAAGGAACCAGATCAGCAAAGCATTGACTTGTGCACAAATCTAAGTTTACCAACAGTAGCTAATTAGTAATTGTATCTGGATGAATTATAAAGTAAGTGGTGAAAACATGGCAAATTAGCAACTGTGACTCCCATGCAGGCAGCTGATCTTAGTTGTGTCCATAAATATGGCAAGAACCACTATTGTGTTTCTTAAAGGTCTGGAGAGGAAGATTCATGCTAACTTGCGTGCATAAAAATTTTTGAAGGTAATAGAGTCATGCCCTTCATATTTCACTGCATTTATCTGTGAGTTTTGACGGTTTCTATCTGTATCCATAGAGGCAAATGCAATAACATCCATGTGGTCAGTACGCAGTGCTTGCATGACATAGATTCTGCTCTAGTGACATGCTTTAAAGATTATTTTGAGGAAGAACTAGTATTCAAAGCAGAGGACAGCTAGGGGGAAAGAATGTGTAGAGAGATGTTGGAACAGGAAAAATCAACTATGTTACCCATAGGTCTAGGGTATATTTCTCTAGTTCCCTTCTTCACTAGTCTTCTGCACAGGTGTAGAATGGCAGGAGTAACACTGCATGCACCCTGAGCTTTGGCATTACAAAGAAGTTAGCCCATGATTACACTTGGAGAGTTCTTAATAAGGAGCATGGGCGTGCATGGCCCTACTTGTCTCAAAATATTTGGGTACTCGACCCTATGAAAAGTGAACAGTCTCCTAGCAGTTTGATTCATAAATAGGAAAAAATATCCAAAGCTGAAGACATGTGATATTAGAATACCTTTATCTTTTTGTTTTAATCACCAACACCAAAGCAACATCTGCCCGGCTTGGTCTAGTGTGTTAATTTTATTAAAATTATGTCCTATATTGGATATTGTGGGAAATCCCGGTTAGCATCCTTATAATTTTCTGTAGGACATCATCCATCAGAAACCCATGGAATAACAGAATAATTTTGACTACAGTTTACTATGTGATTCTTTTTTTCTAAATTTCAGTTGTAGGAATATTGGAAAGACTAATCCACACTCTGCTAGTTCACTTTGAAAAGTTCAAAGACCTTTAGAAGATCTAAAAGACTACACCTCTCCTACAAGCTTAGTTGTCCCCAAGAAACTCACCAAGCCTACTTGATGGGTTTTCGCTTGTCGATGCCCAGATGCGTTGTCCCCATAATTGGTCAAGTGGAACACTGCCACAATAGACCCATCAGTATGCCAGTCCTTACGCCGCTGTACCACAAGCCACAAGAAGCTTGGAGGACAACACAGCAACACCTTCCGTGTGCAGCTGGAAAGCTTTTTAGCTTAATACGGTAATGAACAATATTAGAAACCCTTGAGACATTTCATCAGGGGATTCTATAAACAAAAACCATCTTTAGTAGTTTCCATGCACCATAACATGAAAACAAGCAGACCGCTTCAATGCACAACAGAAGAAAATGGAGGTTGTACACTAGCCTCCTTAAGAGAAAAGAGATATAAAGCATAGTTCCTAGTTGAGATACAAAACCAGGCTGAGTTCTGGACAGTTATAATCTGATTCACCATGTCTGATAAAATGAAATGTAATTTTTCTGCTTGTCAGCCATCCCTTTCTTTAAAGAACATTAGTCCATTCTCTTATAACTCTGCTTGCACCTATAGGCCCAGGAGAAAGTATCTGATTCACAACTGGCCAATGAGAACACTGCATCCCCACCCTGACCACAGCGATTGGTTCAGGAGTGGTGAGGGGACCCAGCCTGCTGACTCAGAGTCCTCATGGGGCCATTTATGAAAGCTACGGGGGTGAAAATGCTCCCAAGAACTGGGCCTAACAGACTTTCTCTCTGTGGGGAAACAAAATGTGCCTGAGAATAAAACTAATGGAGAGAAAAACAAAGCAGAGGGATGGAAGGAGGAAGGGAAAG
>NW_006786963.1:1009954-1010512 GCF_000442215.2 Lipotes vexillifer
GGGAAAGAGGGACAAAAGGAGAGAGAGACAGAGATGGAGAAAGAGAAAGGTTGATTATCAATCTTTGGAGGAGCTGGAACCTGCTGTAGTTAATTCTAGATCTATATTTGGACTTTCATTGCCATGAATTTTGTTTTTTTCTCTGAAGCTAGTCTAAGTTGGGATCGTCTCAGTGGAAATTTGAGGATACTGTCAAATACACAAACTTGAAATTAAATGAATTCCACAAACTAGCTTGTCGTTTCAAAGGTTTTCAGAATACAGCCAAAATGTCATCCTACAGCAAGCCAAACCAAAAGCTGGTCTAGCTGTGGCCTGGCTGTACTGTCAGTGGGAGCTGGAGTCTGGGACTGCTAATTGAAGTCTGGGAATTGGAGTCTGCTGTCCTGCCTGGCTCTTAAAGTGATGTCATCACTAGTATTCCAGATCAGGCCGGCAGCCATCTTTGACCTTATCAACACCATGCTCTAAGACAACTGGCAGGAGCACACTTTTTACAGTGATTGGAACTCAGAGCCCAGGAGAGTAGTAACATTTACCAGGGAAACACTCAGCAGG
>NW_006786963.1:1011471-1017496 GCF_000442215.2 Lipotes vexillifer
CAGGAATGAGCAGGTCTATGTCTGTAGCTAGAGGTTGGAATTACTTTTGCTAGAAATACTGAAAGTTCAAGTTACTATTATAGGAAAAAAAAAAAAAATTCAACAAGCGTGCGATTAATGGTCACAATATTTGTGCAGCACTGAAATTTTGCAGTGGCCCCTGGTTTAAGGCAGGAGATTTCCTGTGTTTATTCTGAGGACTCTAGTTTGAGGGGAGTAAGTCCTTGGCAGAGTTTTGCTCAGAGGCCTAAAGCTGAGTCTTATACCATTGCTTCTCTGTCCCAACCATTTAACCATTAGCAGTCCTAGGTGTAATGACTTAGGTACAAATAGCATGAGATTAATGGGAACCCTCAATTGTGAATATATAATAAAGCCAAAGGAAAAACAAAACTATCTACTTAGTTGAAAAATAGATGACTCGCAATGCTTCTCTGTCAAAGCTTTTAACTAAAAAGCCACAGGACAGAAAGGAAAGAGATGCTGCAGACCAGAGGCTAAAATCCTTTCCAGATCAGGTTCCCTTTGCACCCAGCCACTTGCTACACATTAGTACAGTGGGGTTTTTGTTTTTTGTTTTTTTACTTAATAAGCATGTTGTGGCGCTCATCTGGAGACCAGAGTCTTGTACACATTGGCTTTTTAACAGCTCCATGAGGGCATTGATCACAGATACTCTCTGGTTTGAACCTCAGAGCATGGGGTGGGCTTAGTTAAGTGCATTCACGGTCAATATTTCTCCTCCATACATAATGTAGAGCACACGCTCCAAGTGCCAACTGGGTAATTTGGAGTTCAATACTTAGGAGAGTGAGGGAAGGAAAATCTCACGTTATGCTTTATAACCGTCGCTGTTTAACACTTAGATCAAAAGCTTTAAGGAAATCACAACTTTGGTGCATTTTACTTTTGCAGGAGTGGCTGGAGGTGATTTATTTCTATTGTAGTTTATTCCCCATGGGAAAGGTAGTAGACGGCACTGTCCAGTGCATTAGGAAGTATCCTACTCGGCATGAGTCGGGTGGGGGGCCGGCTGTTATGGAGCCAGAGGGTGTCTGTAGGTCTGTGGCATTTTTTGTCACAAACTGCTATAGAGTCTATACATTCTGATTTGGCACCAACAGATAACATTGCCACTGTGGTTTCTTCTTTTAATTATAATATATATACACATATATTCTCTGTGTGCATAGCAAAAAGGACTTGAGGGGCTATTTGGCAAAAGCGATTTTGACCCACTTCATTTTCTGAGTCTTAGTTTCCCTTTCAGATGAAAAATAAGAAAAGTTTGTGTTTGGTTTCTTGCTCTGCGTCAGACACTGTGACAACTAAATCTGTGTTCGTCTCATTGAGCTTTGTTGCAGCCTCACGAGGTAGGCATTATCGTTCCTACTACATGGATGAGGGTGCTGAGACACAGAGAGGTTAATTTTCTGTCTGAACTCACAAAGGTAGAAAGTAGTGAAACAGAATTAAACCCAGAAAATTTGACTTTATACACATTTTGCCCATATACTTCTGATACTACTAATTTCTTTACAAGGGTTGTTATAAATGCATAAAATTACAAGTGTCCATGAAAGCATTTTGTAAACTGGAAGGTAATGCATAGGAGTGGCTAATATATTATTTTTAGTCCTATATAGGAATCTCATTCCTCCTACTCTTGGTTGGTCTCCTGCTGTTCCCTAGTGTGCTTGAGCCCTATTGCAGTGACTCATTAATTCTTCCCTGTTCCAGTCTTTCAGAATTCTTCTCCTGGTTGAAGTCTAGCAATGTGTTGTCTATGCTCAGTATATTAATAGTACTTGATACATTAAATGTACTCATTTTTCAAGTTAATGTATTCATATTTTACTAGATAGTGCCCCCCAATACCTCCATAAAAATGGCTTTCTATTAGATAATATGGTAAACCTAAGGGAGAAGACACCTTTAAGTTAATGGTTTCTTCCATAAACTTCCCATGGAGAAGTCACCTCTGTGAGCAGGACTTCTAAGGGTCTGGCCAACGGATCACTTGTAATCGAATCATCCAACATGTATGATCAGAATTCAGACTCCCAGGCCCCACTTAGCGATTCTGATTCAGTTGCTCTAACAAAATCTTAGTTGGATCTTAAGCCCACTGTAGTTTGATAACCAGTGCTCTAGAGTTAATTATCAATCCCACTCTATAATATCTTCTTGTTTTATACACTAATAGATATTTCCTCTGAGGGTCGTCAGGTCCAGTTTGCTCAAAAGAGTGTTAACTGTCAAGGATGAGCATGACACCAACTTGAAAAAGTTTGTGTGCGTCTTGCATGAAGGAGTAGAGGAGTTGTGAAATGTAGGGAATCATCTATTCATTAAAAGGGCTCTTTTCTTGGGAGAGGGTCAAATAACATTTTCTTGTCTTGGTTGACATAACACCTTTCCTGGAATCAACCAAGAATGCAAACACACACAGCTGCTCCACTTTCCTGCATTTTTTTGGATGGCTAGTTGATCCACTTGCAACTTGATTTCTAATAAGTTTTTGTTTTCCCTGAAAGAAATTTAATAAATGTGCAGAGATGCTTATTGTAAAAAGTAGATCTTTCCAATGGACCTCTTGTGCACCATATGAGGGATAAGAGACAAAAGAAGCCTTCCTCTGTGTCTGAGCAGATTTTGAACAGCCAGTGAACAGGAGGGAAGGAGTCACTAGAGCAGTATCTCCCTGACATGGTACTGAGTTGTAACACAGGAGCTTTGCCTGTGACTGAAAGGACAGGAAAAAACTCAATCGTCCAAGGAACATTGAGATCTACTGAACTGTGTACTCTAAGCAGCCAGAAAAATCTCAAGTCTCTCACTTCAAAGGTGTTGGAAAACTTTCAAGTGCAAATGCCAGAAAGCTAGGACCCAGAGTTGAAAGAGAGGAGAATGTTTTTTGTTTTTATTTTCAAAGGAGAATGGTGTCTTCTGGAATCACCACAGGTACATTATTTGGAGTGGGGGTAGTTTCTATTTAAGAGTCTCTGAGGCCGAGACAAAGTATATGAAGTTGATGGTGACACCCGAAAGCACACTTGCTCCTGAGGCCCTGTCAGTTATCATGTTCCATGCCCATTCTCTCCCTGCTGTATAAATTGGCCCCAGGGTGCAGTATTTGACACAGAAATCTTCAGTCTCAAAATATTTCTCTCAACCCAATTTTCCTTAAAATTGGTCTGGCTATTAAGTTAGAAGACAGAAAATACAACCTTAGTGAGGAAGATACACTCACAGGGACATCTGCCACTCAAAGCAGCTGGATTTCCACAGGCAAGTCTGTTGTCCACAAAGCACTGAAATGCTCATGTCCATCGAAGAACATAAGGAACATCAAATTCTGGAGACTGTTCAGAGACAAGTTCATGGAATTTGTTTGAACAAATTGGGAGCTGCTCCCTGGGGACCCCAGTCATAGAATTTTAAAGTTTTCACTGAGTTACAAAAACAAAGGGAATGATCTTGTGGTTCAGTGGCTATACTGGTAAATCATTTAGTTACAGGGGCTTATGACAAAAACCCCTTAAAAACCCATAAAATATACACTGCATAAGATATGTCACACCTTTTGGAAATCAGTGCATAGACTAGATCCTCCACTAATGAATGCACTTGGGCAGCTTCAGGGTTTAAGCAGCTCTTCCTCCCTCCTGGTAGATGTACATACACGGGAGGGACCGCGCTCCAGCGTGGCTGGTGTTCTCAGTAAAGTCCGGAAATCTTTAGGAACACGTTGCAAACAGAAATCAGTCATTCAGATGGAGTTTTCTTCAAATTTCCGAATGAATGACCTTAGAAACAGTTCTGGAGAAAACTGTTTCCATGATCTGACAGAGCCCCTTGTCTAGGCCAAGTTCATCAACTACGAGTATTATTAGGATGTTTGATGGATATTTACTTTTCCCCCCTTCGGGCTGTTGAGGTATCTTAAGGTTTTATCATTTTGAAATATGTCTATGATTTTTCACTGGATGGTTAGTGGTTTGCTTCCAGTTTTCTATGCATATGGTTTCAGGAGAGACTATACTATACCCCCCTTTACCATCTATGAGAATCTAGTGTCTCTCTATTAACTGTTCCATAATATGAGGGACATGTGGTTGTGCATAGGGTGGCAGGCTCATATTTGAATGAAGTAACAGGAAGAAACTTTCATTCAACAAGTATTTTATGGAGTGTCTAATACATGCTCAGCGGAGTTCTGGATGTGGGAGTACAATTGTGACCCAAAGTGACAAAGTTCCTCCTCTCATGGAGCTTACATTCTAGTTGAAAAGAAGAAAAAAAAATGCGGAATTAGACTAATATGTAGTATAGCACAGGGTGATATAGAGAGAAAATAAAATGGGGCATAAAAAGCAATGATGTGCAAGTGAGTAAGTAGGGCTGTATTACTGTATTTCATCAAACCAAAGACATGAGTAATTGCAAATATGCACCTATATTTATCCACCAATAAGAAGAACAGAAGAGCTTCCAGTTATAATGGGAAGATGCCATCAAGTGTAAGGTATGTCTAATTTTCAGAGATGTTAAAGTTTAAAAAAAAGGAAAGGTCATCTTAAATCAAAGAAATAGTGTGTAGAGTTGGTTTTCAGGAAAGGCTTTACTGATAAAGTGATACTTAAGCAGAGACCCAAGGGAATCGAGGGTGAGAGAGGTATGACTATTGGAGGAAGAACATTTAAACAGAGGGACTAGCAGATGCAAAGTTCCTGAGGGGGGACATGCTTTGAATGCTCATGCTTGAGGAATAGCAGGCAGGCTGGTGTGGCTGGAGGGGACAGGCAAGGAGCAGACCCCGGAGGGCCTTCTAGGCCATCAGAAGTTTAGATTTTACTTTGAGAAGGAAAGCCAGGGAAGATTTTGAGCAGAGGAGGGACACAGTCTTAATTTAGGATGTCAAAGAATCATTCCAGCTGTTCCCCACTCTTTGGAGAATAAACAGCAGAGGAAAAGTAGTGAAAGCAAAACAACATGGTTGGAAGCCGTTGGAATCATCCATACAAGAGACGATGTCAGCTTTGACTAACGGGTAGCATCCTGAAGTTGATGAGAAGTGGTCAGACTCTTGGTGTTTGCCAAAGTTACAGTCCTTAAGAACAAGAAGCTGTATATAGGGGCCTCCCTGGTGGCGCAGTGGTAGAGAGTCCACCTGCCGATGCACGGGATGGGTTCGTGCCCCGGTCCGGGAAGACCCCACATGCCGCGGAGCGGCTGGGCCCGTGAGCCATGGCTGCTGAGCCTGCGCGTCCGGAGCCTGTGCTCCGCAACGGGAGAGGCTGCAACAGTGAGAGGCCCATGTACCGCAAAAAAAAAAAAAAAAAAAAAAAAGAAGCTGTATATAAACCAATTTTTTAAAGAATATACTGTTCTCTAGGAATGCCAGTCATGTTTGTTATACAACTGAGCTGGTATCTCAGGGTATTTCTTAGACAGGAAAGATAAAGTTAATGGAAAATCCTAGGAAGGAGTAGAATTTAGAAACAAGAAGATGTCAATGTCTAGGACCTCTGGTGTAGAAGCTCAGAAGGATTCTCCATCAGGTCATAGATGCTAGCTAAAAATTATGGATTATGAAGCAGAATCTCCCTGGAGGGTGAGAATAGCCTGTGTGCCTAAGTAGTGAATATACTGAAGAAAAATAGAACCAGTTGAGATTGATTGAGGAAAAGTCTTGAGATTTGATCATCCATTCACATTGATGATCCCAGCCCACACTGTTTTATGAACTGTCCTCTGGGCAAATCAAAAATTTTAATCTATTTTTATAATTGTTTTAATAGTATGTTGCTTAGCAAAATTCCAACTTTTTATTACTGAAAAGTAAGGGGTCATAGCAGATGAGTGAAACAAGTTTAACTTTGGGATCCACATACCTGGGCTTGAACGTAGGCTGCAGCCTCTTTTTTTTTTTTTTTTAACGTCTTTATTGGAGTATAATTGCTTTACAATGGTGTGTTAGTTTCTGTTTTACAACAAAGTGAATCAACTATACATATCATAT
>NW_006786963.1:1017741-1042060 GCF_000442215.2 Lipotes vexillifer
GCAAAAAAAAAAAAAAAAAAAAAAGAAGCTGTATATAAACCAATTTTTTAAAGAATATACTGTTCTCTAGGAATGCCAGTCATGTTTGTTATACAACTGAGCTGGTATCTCAGGGTATTTCTTAGACAGGAAAGATAAAGTTAATGGAAAATCCTAGGAAGGAGTAGAATTTAGAAACAAGAAGATGTCAATGTCTAGGACCTCTGGTGTAGAAGCTCAGAAGGATTCTCCATCAGGTCATAGATGCTAGCTAAAAATTATGGATTATGAAGCAGAATCTCCCTGGAGGGTGAGAATAGCCTGTGTGCCTAAGTAGTGAATATACTGAAGAAAAATAGAACCAGTTGAGATTGATTGAGGAAAAGTCTTGAGATTTGATCATCCATTCACATTGATGATCCCAGCCCACACTGTTTTATGAACTGTCCTCTGGGCAAATCAAAAATTTTAATCTATTTTTATAATTGTTTTAATAGTATGTTGCTTAGCAAAATTCCAACTTTTTATTACTGAAAAGTAAGGGGTCATAGCAGATGAGTGAAACAAGTTTAACTTTGGGATCCACATACCTGGGCTTGAACGTAGGCTGCAGCCTCTTTTTTTTTTTTTTTTAACGTCTTTATTGGAGTATAATTGCTTTAAAATGGTGTGTTAGTTTCTGTTTTACAACAAAGTGAATCAACTATACATATACATATGTCCCCATATCTCCTCCCTCTTGCGTCTCCCTCCCTCCCACCCTCCCTATCCCACCCTTCTAGGTGGTCACAGAGCACCGAGTTGATCTCCCTGTGCCATGCAGCTGCTTCCCACTAGCGATCTCTTTTACATTTAGTAGTGTGTGTATGTCCATGCCACTCTCTCGCTTCATCCCAGCTTATTTACCCTTCCCCCTCCCCGTGTCCTCAAGTCCATTGTCTATGTAGGCTGCAGCCTTTTGTTTACCTGGGCTTGGGAAACGTACTTAACTTCTCTGAGCTCTCATCACCAACCTCTGAATAATGAAGCTAATAACAATACCTTCCTTATAGGATCACTGTGAAGATTAAACATCAGTTTTGACATCTAGCACAATGAGTTGCACGCAGTAAGTTTTCAATAAATAGCTATCAGCATTATTTGTACCATAAAGGTACACAAAAAGAAAGAAGAACGTAATACCCTGGGGACCAACATGGTACCAACGGTCATCCTCCCAGATGGAGAACCAAGAGGAAATCTGCTGGTCTCCTATAGATAGACAAATCTAACTCAAGGGAAGAGTTGAGGAAGAGTTCCAGTTGTGGCTCTTTTCCTGCCTCGGTTTTCTTCCCCTCACAGCACTTTCTGTGAAGTACATGGCAACATCGGCTCTCAATCTAGGGTCTGTCTTGAGTTTGTGTCTCATTAGAATCTCAGTGTTAGCTGGTGAGAGTCCCCTGAGTTAATTAGGGTGGTAGGTGGAAAATCTAGAGAAATAATAGAACATCTGCTATTGTGGGGTTCTTAGGGGACCTCTTTGGTGCTCACCTGGGGATCATCCTTTGTTGTAACTGTGCACAGTTGCTGGCCATCTCAGAGAAGTCCTGCTGGACTGGACTGGGTTAAATCTGTTGAACTCTTTGAACTCAGTTTGCTGTCTTTCCTGTCTGTCTCTTGACTCTTGCTTTTGCTTCTGTTGCCTGTCTGAGTATCATCTAGTTCCTCTCCTGCCTCTCTCCCTTTCATTTCCCATCTGTCTCTCAGTTTTCCCCATAAGTGGTTTTTCTCTGCACATTCCTATGGCAGCTCTCCCCCCAAATCCTTAGAGCTCAGCATAGTTGTTACTTAGTAGACTCTGCAGAGCATTCATCATTGTTTTCTTCAAAGGACCAATTAACTCCCTGCTGCCCTTCACCAACCTGTAGCAAGAGGCCATGCTGTTCCTGGTTAGTTTAAGGCAGCAGAGAGCTAATTGTTCCTTAGTCAGTGTGGTGGTAAACTCTTTTTAGGATGTTCACAGGTTCACACCCTGCTCTGAAAAGAAGCTAGTTTTTGCTAAGTTCCTGGCTGATTACTACCCTGCCTGTAATCCACTTTTATGGCAGGAAAGGTGCTGTCAAGGCAGCTCCAGGCAAAGTGGGATAATACAGTGTTTTTTGACACCTTTCATTGTGAGCTCTGCCTTCCTTAAGTAATGGAGACAGCCTGCATCATTATTTTTAAGGAGAAAGATGTCACTGTGTGGCTGAGTTTGTGTTCACTAATGCACAGATTTGGGAGGCCATCGTTTTCTATTTTCCTTGAATGTATTGTCAAGGGATGGATAGAGCAGAGTGGGCCCTGCCTCACGTTCAATGCTGCAGGGCTTCAAAAAACATTCTACAAAGGTTGCGGTTTACAAACAGTGTGTTCCTAAGCACATGTGCATTTGTTAAGCCGTAGTTAACACCTGTGTGCATTGTGAACGAGTATTAGAAATATTCATGAGAAGTGCTAAATGCAGATAACACATATTTCCAAAATATCTCTGCAATACTTGTGGAAAAAATCTGCATGTTCTTGGTATTATGGAAGCAAATATGTGCAGTAAAAATGTCATCTTGTTCCATAAAAGCCCAATTATTGATTGGCACCTGCTGGTTCTACATGTACAACATACATCCTGTGATAGAGAAAGAGAGATTTGCCTACCACTACTGAATGCACTTGGATGTACAATAAAGATTAAGCTCCTACTACTGTAGTCATTGAAAGATAAAAGAAAACGTAGAATTGATTTACTGACACTACTTATGAGTATGGTGATTGTTTTAGGTAAGTCACAACACACACACACACACACACACACACACACACACACTCACTTACACGGTCACAATCCTTTTCCTTTTCTACCCCACCTCCTTCATCCCCTTTCTCCTCCTAACCCTCCTCTACTTCCTTTCCTAATAGCTGTCTTTTCTCTTGGTCCTTTAATATTTTTTTAAATAAGTTATTTCAATTAGCAAATTTGGGAATCTAATCAGTCCCTTGCTTCAATTCTCTCTACGTCTCTCTCAAATTCAGCTTCACCTCTAATCTTACAGCCTCTACCTTAGCCTTTTACTTTGAGTTGTTGGCCTGCGTCTCTCCTACATACAGTTTGTCCTTCACACATCTTCCAGACAATCTTTTCTTTCCCTCTCTACCCTAACCCACCAACATGGCTCCTGAATGCCTAATGAGTCACATTTTCACTCTAAGCCCAGAATTGAAGATCCTCTGTCAACTGCCCACACCATTCTTCCCCAGTGGCATCACTTGTCACCCTTCCTTTTGGCCTTCCTCTATTCCGGCCAAGTCCTGTTGCCTCATACCCCTCAAACTATTGACTCATTTCCTTCATGGTGTTTTGGAGACCTTGTACAGATTGCCCTGTCAGCACCCTGCCAGTGTATGGGCTTCATTTCCTTAGGAGTAGCTCAAACCTCTCACCTTCCTGGAAGTGTCTGAAGATTGTCATATATCTTAATATGTGTTCTTCTACTTTGCATCATTTTACTTTATGGATCAACGTAGCTGCCAGCTTTCATCTGTTACTCTGTTACCTAGCAGTCCTTCTTGAGGAATTCTATATGAGTGTTTTCTTTTTTCCTGTTAAATTATAAACAGATGCTTATCGCTGATCTTGTTTACAAAGTGTTTTTGCATTTTGCTGTGCCTGGTATAGAATTGTATACATAATAGACACTAGATGAGTGTTTCTTTTTTAAAAATTTATATTGGAGTATAGTTGATTTACGATGTTGTGTTAGTCTCAGGTTTACAGCAAAGTGGTTCAGTTATACATATACATATATCTGTTCTTTTTCAGATTCTTTTTCCATATAGGTTAGATGACTGTTTTTTAACTAATTCTTCTCTCACTTTCCTAATGGTGTATTCCTCGTGTCACTGTTTCTTTTCACATAGGCGTAAAAAAAAAACCTCCCTAGCTAGATTATAAACCCCCTGAAACTGTAGATTGTTAACACTTTTGTAAAGCTCTGTACACAGTAGGTAACCAAAATTGTCATCACAAAATGAAATAATGAAGTCAATTAATTTAATTATTATTTTTATATTATTATTATTATTTTGCTTTTTTGCTTACTGCTTCTGTAATTCATCTTGCTGTACTTTCTGATTGCTTTGAATATTAATATTATCTTTAAAGAAAGTTGTAAGCTCCTTTAGGGCAGAGAATTTGACTTCTATCCTTGTGTCCTTATAGTGTACAACACTGAAAAAGTTGAGCTGAAGAATAATTTGATGAATGACCTTAAAAGAAACAAGATTCTTCTGTTCTATTCAGTAAACGGCCTAATACAGTCAGTTGTTAGGAACATGGACTTTGGAGCCAAACTACTTGAGTCTTGATCTGACTCTATGCCTATGAGCTGTGTGACTTGGCTGAGTTACTAAACTTCTCTGTGCCTCAGTTCACACATTTGTAATATGGAAATTGCAGTAATGCCCACCTCACAGGGATGTTGTAAAGATTAAATTGAGTTAGTGCTGTAACCTACTTGTTAGAAAAAAGCCTGGTATGCAAGAATTGCTAAAAGGTATTTGCCAGTATATCTTGCCCTCAAGCACTGTAGTCCAGTTGGGTAGTTTTCAACTTTCATCTTTGATGGCTAAGATAATCACACTCTGCTTTGGACTTTTTCTTAATAATAAAGAAGTGATAATTTCTTAAATTTTAAAGAAATAATAACACTAACAGTGTCCCATGCCCCTTTTTCTGTAGAATGGTATTAATGATTGATCCTGTTAATATCAGGAGATCTAGGAATGCTAGGCTATAAAATAACAAAAAATGAATAATAAGGTCAAATAAGATCTTCAGAGAACATACAGAACATACACCTACAGGGTGTAGGTGTAACTTGTATTTAAATTGCCACAACAATATTCTGAGCTCCTGATGTGAAGGATGTGTATCAATGGGCGTTGGCATTTTGAAGATGATGGCTTTGGAGAGAGGTGCACTTTTAGAGTTATCCTTGGGAAATTGTAGTTCAAACTTATGCCTTGGGTAGTTAGATCACTCGTGATATATCTACCTTTGGTCCAGAATCCTTTCCCCCTCCCATAACCATTTCAAGCTTTCACTTCCCCACCAGGCAAACTCTTATTCATATTTCAAAACTCAACTCAGGTGTCATTTTCTAATTTTTGTTCCTCCACCTCTTCCTCCACTTCCATAAAATTAATCAGTTCTCAAAGCATCGCCCACAATTTACTCATGTTCCTACCATTGTATTTATTAACTGTGTTCTAACTTATTTGTTTACATGCGTCTCTCCTTTTGGCTTAGTTACTTTATGGACTGCGGCTTAGTTACTTTATGGACTGCGCTTTAATAAGTCCCTTAGCCCAACTTCCCTGCCTAGTTTCTAATATGCTTTAACTGTCCAGAGTTTTTGTTTTGTTCTTGTTTGTTTAGATTTTATCAAATTTTAAAGGCATTTTTTAAAATGTTGTAGAGTTGTTGAATGGGGAATCAAATATAGAGTACCAAGATGATAAATCCAAAATTGATAAGAAAAACTCTAACAATAAAGTAGGAAAGAAAATGAAAATATAAAGCAAAGAACAGTAAATGAAGCCTATCTCCTGCAAGAGACATGTAGAGCTCTTTAGTAATTCTATTGTCTATACAAAGAGTTGGAATGACACAAAGCAGAAAAACCTTCAGCTATGTTTACTCACAGAAAACTAGACTTAAAAGCAGAAGCCAGAGAGCAGAATTGGAAGAGTGTCTGCAGAAGAGGATGGTATAGGATGAACTTTAGGATCAGGTGGACTTGGTTTCTAAGTGTGGTCCAGCAACTTGTCATGTGGCTTTAGGAAATTTATGTATCCTTTCTTAGCCTCACTTTCCTTATCTGGAAAATGAAACCTACCTCTGAGTGCTGCTTTGAGGCTTAAGTAACCCGAGCTTAAATGTCTGGTATAAGTAACTGCTGAATAAATATTAACTATTATCATCATTAGAGTAGATAAGATCCAGGTTCATTACTGGAAGCAATGTAGTGATATGACCATTATCTTAGCAGTTTAAATTAGCAAAATTCTTGAGGACTAAATCCACAGAATTTTGTTTAAATATAGTCATAGAGAGGTGCTACTAGAATTCATACACTTATATTATACACTTGATATTTGTATACATTTCATTTTCTCACTGTATACCAATTTATTATTGCATATAATTTGTACTTTTAAGACAGTAGTATCTTTAGTACGGAAAAGACTAAGTCAGATACAGTGACTTAATGGTGCAGTAAAATAATGTTGAACTGTTTTTATTTTTTCAGGAAATTAAATATAAGAAGTAGATGTTTTCTGTTTTAAGTTTCCAATGATTAAATACTTGCTAAGGTTCTAGATCCATAGCTCACCAATACGTTAAAAGGTTAAATTCGGGCTTCTCTGGTGGCGCAGTGGTTGGGAGTCCGCCTGCCGATGAAGGGGACGCGGGTTCGTGCCCCGGTCAGGGAAGATCCCACATGCGGAGCGGCTGGGCCCGTGAGCCATGGCCGCTGAGCCTGTGCGTCCGGAGCCTGTGCTCCGCGACGGGAGAGGCCACAGCGGTGACAGGCCCGCGTACCGCAAAAAAAAAAAAAAGTTAAATTCAAGCAGTACCACTCTTTCTATTACCAGTGGATATGCATGGTGAACTATCTTCTATGTGAACACAAACACACACAACTCAACCTAGTTGCATATATGATTAAAAGTTTGAGCACTCTGTCAAGATTTGACTGCCCCTCTTTAAGTTGATAAGACTCCTGAATTATGACCATCGCTTTAGAAAACATTAGAGTTATGATTTATTTGCATTCTTCCCTTTCCCCATCCTGGACTCTAGAAAATAAATAAGAATGGTGCTTTTGAAAAGTCCAAGAGTTTCAGAATATCAGTAGATACAGAATTTGCCTTTCCACTTTTAATAATAAGGTTATTTTTAGGGGAAGAAAATTCAGTATTTTGACATGGTTTCATTAGCAATCTTATCAAAAAGTTCAAGGGACTGAACTAACAAAAACAGCAAAATCTGTCTTCAGTCATTTTAAATGTCCACTTGATCAAGAAGGTTGAACAATTCTGAACCTGAAGCATTGTGGAGAGCTGATGGGCTGAAATAGTATTATGCTATGAAGTTCTACCTCCACACAATGTGAGAACAAAATCTCACATAGTCCCTACTTTAGCATGACTGCAGATTTTTTTTTTTACATCAGATTATTGCTTGTGTGTTTCTTCATAGCACCCCTGTGTGATAGGTTTTACTTCCATTTTCAGAAAAATCAGAATATTGTAAATTTAGTAACTTCCCCAAACTCCTAGGACAGCCAAGGCAGCAGAAGATTCAGTGGACAGTGTCAGAGTGTATACTGATACATTGTAAATTTTCCAGTATTTGGCTACGAGGGAATATCTAAAAGGTAAAGGAAATTTGTGCCCACATATATAAGGATTAGGAGATATTTGGAAGCTTGAAACCTCCCTTAATAATGCACTTGTTTGTGGACACACTCATTTGTATAGTCATTTATCTTTCTCCATTGCCTCCCCACCCTTTCTTTATTACAGAGGTGCCCCAAACATAGTTTCCCCATTAAAAACACGGCCTGTGCCCCTCTCACTATTCTCCTGCTTATATACACACTGCCTTGGTTTGAAAGCTAAATCAATTAATCATTACCAGGCTCCTCCCAGCACTGACAAAGAGGCCCTTTCAGTTGTCAGAAGACTAAAAAAAGAGAAAACAATGTAAAAACAAATGCTTTCGTAGATTAATACTTCATTTGTATTTACTCCTCCCATCCCCACTTAGGAACAGAATCAACTCAGGTTTCCAACTAACTAAGATTTCCCAGTGGCATAAAAATGATAAACCACTTTAAAATATTATAATATAGTAATATTTTCTATTTCTACCTAATACAGTGCTCATATTGAAAGAATCTAAGGTAGTTAATGGTTTAAAAAATAAACACAATTTCTCACACATCCTTTTCTATATAACCTTCACTATATCTAAGTCAGGATTCTGAAATAGAACTGGCTCCTATGTTTCCTATTCTAGTTTTCTTAAGATTGATGCTACCTCACTTTAAAGCTCACCAGAGATAATTTCCCTTTCTTGGGAGTAAAAATTAAATTCTCGCACAAGAACTTCTAAATGATCTCTGCTAAAGTTCCAACTTTTTCCAGTATCTAGGGGGATCTCAAAAGCCCCAATTAGTTATGGGTCCTGGATATCTTCAAACTGGATTTAATCTGCTAAACTAAAGACCATAAAGATAGACTGCCTTCATAATAGATGGAGTTGTGGATGGAGAGGTCCCTTCAGTGTGGGACTTGGTGGACCACTGGATTCAACAAGAACTGCCCTTGTTCCAGCAAGAAGTGAATATTAATCTTAATAACTACCCCTAAATTCATACTTAATGTAATGTGTTTCTATATCCTTATTTTCTTTTATTTGGAAACATTTATTTATTTATTTCTTATTAGGTATTCACTTTATACATATCAGTGTATACATGTCAATCCCAGTCTCCCAATTCATCACACACCCCCGGCCCCCACCGCTTTCCCACCTTGGTGTCCATACGTTTGTTCTCTGTATCTGTGTCTCAATTTCTGCCCGGCAAACCAGTTCATCTATACCATTTTCTAGATTCCACATATATGCGTTAGTATACGATATTTGTTTTTCTCTTTCTGACTTACTTCACTCTGTATGACAGTCTCTAGATGCATCCACGTCTCTACAAATGACCCAATTTTTTTCCTTTTTATGGCTGAGTAATATTCCATTGTATATATGTACCACAACTTCTTTATCCATTCATCTGTCGATGGGCATTTAGGTTGCTTCCATGACCTGGCTATTGTAAATAGTGCTGCAAAAAACATTGGGGTACATGTGTCTTTTTGAAGTACGGTTTTCTCTGGGTATACGCCCAGTAGTAGGACTGCTGGGTCATATGGTAATTCTATTTTTAGTTCTTTAAGGAACATCCATACTGTTCTCCATAGTGGCTGTATCAATTTACATTCCCACCAACAGTGCAAGAGGGTTCCCTTTTCTCCACACCCTCTCCAGCATTTGTTGTTTATAGATTTTCTGATGATGCCTATCTAACTGGTGTGAGGTGATACCTCATTGTACTTTTGATTTGCATTTCTCTAATAATTAATGATGTTGAGCAGCTTTTCATGTGCTTCTTGGCCATCTGTATGTCTTCTATGGAGAAATGTCTATTTAGGTCTTCTGTCCATTTTTGGATTGGCTTGTTTGTTTTTTTAATATTGAGCTGCATGAACTGTTTGTATATTTTGGAGATTAATCCTTTGTCCGATGATTCACTTGCAAATATTTTCTCCCATTCTGAGGGTTGTCTTTTCGCCCTGTTTATGGTTTCCTTGGCTGTGCAAAAGCTTTTACGTTTCATTAGGTCCCATTTGTTTATTTCTGTTTTTATTTCCATTACTCTAGGAGGCAGATCAAAAAATATCTTGCTGGGATTTATGTCAAAGAGTGTTCTTCCTATGTTTTCCTCCAAGAGTTTTATAGTGCCTGGTCTTACATTTAGGTCTCTAACCCATTTTGAGTTTATTTTTGTGTATGGTGTTAGGGAGTGTTCTGCTTTCATTCTTTTACATGTAGCTGTCCAGTTTTCCCAGCACCACTTATTGAAGAGACTGTCCTTTCTCCATTGTATATCCTTCCCTCCTTTGTCATAGATTAGTTTACCATAGGTGCGTAGGTTTACCTCTGGGCTTTCAATCCTGTTCCATTGATCTATATTTCTGATTTAGTGCCAGTACCACATTGTCTTCATTACTGTAGCTTTGTAGTATAGTCTGAAGTCAGGGAGTCTGATTCCTCCAGCTCCGTTCTTTTCCCTCAAGACTGCTTTGGCTCTTCAGGGTCTTTTGTGTCTCCATACAAATTTTAAGATTTTTTTTTCTAGTTCTGTAAAAAATGCCATTGGTAATTTGATAGCGATTGCATTGAATCTGTAGACTGCTTTGGGTAGTATAGTCATTTTCACAATATTCATTCTTCTAATCCAAGTACATCGTACATCTATCCATCTGTTGGTATCATCTTTAATTTCTTTCATCAGAGTCTTATAGTTTTCTGCATACAGGTCTCTTGTCTCCCTAGGTACAGTTATTCCTCGGTATTTTATTCTTTTTGTTGCAGTGGTCAGTGGGAGTGTTTCCTTAATTTCTCTTTCAGATTTTTCATCATTAGTGTATAAGAATGCAAGGATTTCTGTGCATTAATGTTGTATCCTGCAACTTTACCAAATTCATTGATTAGCTCTAGTAGTTTTCTCTTGGCATTTTAGGATTATCTATGTATAGTATCATGTCATCTGCAAACAGTGACAGTTTTACTTCTTCTTTTCTAATTTGTATTCATTTTATTTCTTTTTCTTCCCTGATTGCCATGGCTAGGACTTCCAAAGCTATTGAATAATAGTGCTGAGAGTGGACATCCTTGTCTTGTTCCTGATCTTAGAGAAAATGCCTTCAGTTTTTCACCATTGAGAATGATGTTTGCTTTGGGTTTGTCATATATGGCCTTTATTATGCTGAGGTAGGTTCCCTCTATGCCCACTTTCTGGAGAGTTTTTATCATAAATGGGTGTTGAATTTTGTCAAAAGCTTTTTCTGCATCTATTGAGATGATCACATGGTTTTTATTCTTCAGTTTGTTAATATGGTGCATCACATTGATTGATATGCATATATTGAAGAAGCCTTGCATCTCTGGGATAAATCACACTTGATCATGGTATATGATTCTTTTAATGTGTTGTTGGATTCTGTTTGTTAGTATTTTGTTGAGGATTTTTGCATCTGTATTAATCACTGATGTTGGTCTGTAATTTTCTTCTTTTGTAGTATCTTTGTCTGGTTTTGGTATCAGTGTGATGGTGGCCTCATACAATGAGTTTGGGAGTGTTCCTTCCTCTGCAGCTTTTTGGAAGAGTTTGAGAGGGATGGGTGTTAGCTCTTCTCTAAATGTTTGATAGAATTCACCTGTGAAGCCATCTGGTCCTGGACTTTTGTTTGTTGGAAGATCTTTAATCACAGTTTCAATTTAATTACTTGTGATTTGTCTGTTCATATTTTCTATTTCTTCCTGGTTCAGTCTTGGAAGGTTATAACTTTCTAAGAATTTGTGCATTTCTTCCAGGTTGTCCATTTTATTGGCACAGAGTTGCTTGTAATAGTCTCTTAGGATGCTTTGTGTTTCTGTGGTGTCTGTTGTAACTTCTCCTTTTTCATTTCTGCTTTTATTGATTTGAGTCCTCTCCCACTTTTTCTTGATGAGTCTGGCTAATGGTTTATCAATTTTGTTTGTCTTCTCAAAGAACCAACTTTTAGTTTTATTGATCTTTGCTATTGTTTTCTTTGTTTGTATTTCATTTATTTCTGCTCTGATCTTTATGATTTCTTCTGCTAACTTTGGGTTTTGTTTGTTTTTCTTTCTCTAGTTCCTTTAGGTGTAAGGTTATTGTTTATTTGAGATTTTTCTTGTTTCTTGAGGTAGGCTTGTATAGCTATAAACTTCCCTCTTAGAACTGCTTTTGCTGAGTCCCATAGGTTTTGGATCTTTGTGTTTTCATTGTTATTTGTCTCTAGGTATTTTTTGCTTTCCTCTTTGATTTGTTTAGTGATCTCTTGATTATTTAGTAACGTATTGTTTACCCTCCATGTGTTTGTGTTTTTTATGTTTTTTTCCCTGTAATTGATTTCTAGTCTCATAGCGTTGTGGTCAGATAAGATGCTTGATATGATTTCAATTTTCTTAAATTTACTAAGGCTTGATTTGTGACCCAAGATGTGATCTGTCCTGGAGAATGTTCCGTGTGCACTTGAGAAGAAAGTGTAATCTGCTGTATTTGGATGGAATGTCCTATAAATATCAATTAAATCTATGTGGTCTATTGTGTCATTTAAAGCCTGTGTTTCCTTATTAATTTTCTGTTTGGATGATCTGTCCATTGGTGTAAGTGAGGTGTTAAAGTCCCCCACTATTATTGTGTTACGGTCAGTTTCCTCTTTTAGAGCTGTTAGCAGTTGCCTTATGTATTGAGGTGCTCCTATGTTGGGTGCATATATATTTATAATTGTTATATCTTCTTCTTGGATTGATCCCTTGATCATTATGTAGTGTTCTTCCTTGTCTCTTGTAACATTCTTTATTTTAAACTCTTATTGTATCTGATATGAGTATTGCTACTCCAACTTTCTTTTGATTTCCATTTGCATGGAATATCTTTTTCTGTCCCCTCACTTTCAGTCTGTATGTGTCCCTAGGTCTTAAGTGGGTCTCTTGTAGACAGCATATATATGGGTTTTGTTTTTTTATCCATTCAGCAAGCCTGTTGCTTTTGGTTGGAGCATTTAATCCATTCACATTTAAGGTAACTATCAATATGTATGTTCCTATGACCATTTTCTTAAATGTTTTGGGTTTGTTTTTGTATGTCCTTTTCTTCTCTTGTGTTTCCCACTTAGAGAAGTTCCTTTAGCATTTGTTGTAGAGCTCGTTTGGTGGTGCTGAATTCTCTTAGCTTTTGCTTGTCTGTAAAACTTTTGATTTCTCCGTTGCATCTGAATGAGATCCTTGCCGGGTAGAGAAATCTTGGTTGTAGGTTCTTCCCTTTCATCACTTTAAGTATATCATGCCACTCCCTTCGGCTTGTAGAGTTTCTGGTGAGAAATCAGCTGTTAACCTTATTGGAGTTTCCTTGTATGTTTTTTGTCATTTTTCCCTTGCTGCTTTCAATAATTTTTCTTTGCCTTTAAGTTTTGCCAGTTTGATTACTATGTGTCTCGGCATGTTTCTCCTTTGGTTTATCCTGTACGGGACTCTCTGCACTTCCTGTACTTGGGTGGCTATTTCCTTTCCCACGTTAGGGAAGTTTTCGACTCTAATCTCTTCAAATATTTTCTCGTGTCCTTTCTCTCTCTCTTCTCCTTCTGGGACCCCTATACTGTGAATGTTGTTACTTTTAATGTTGTCCCAGTGGTCTGTTAGGCTGTCTTCATTTCTTTTCATTCTTTTTTCTTTATTCTGTTCTGCAGCAGTGAATTCCACCATTCTGTCTTCCAGGTCACTTATCCGTTCTTCTGCCTCAGTTATTCTGCTATTGATTCCTTCTAGTGTATTTTTCATTTCAGTCATCATATTGTTCATCTCTGTTTGTTTGTTCTTTAATTCTTCTAGATCTTTGTTACACATCTCTTGCATCTTCTCGATCTTTGCCTACATTGTTTTTCCGAGGTCCTGAATCATCGTCACTATCATTACTGTGAATTCTTTTTCTGGAAGATTGCCTATCTCCATTTCATTTAGTTGTTTTTCTGGAGATTTTTCTTGTTCCTTCATCTGTTACATAGCCCTCTGTCTTTTCATCTTGTCTGTCTTTCTGTGAATGTGGTTTTTGTTCCTCAGGCTCCAGGATTGTAGTTCTTCTTCGTTTCTATATCCTTGATGGAGTAAAATAAATATCAGAGTTCTTATAATAGCCTCATGCATGTTGAGGTTGTTTTCATATAGTCTTTTGAGGTATCAGGGTTTTTAGGGATGAGTAAAAATTTGGAGCACTGCTTCCTTCATTTTGGCACCATGCCAAATTCTCAGCAACCTGGCAGTCCTTGTGATAGTCTCACTGTCCACTACTGGAAATGGCAGTTTTTATATCTCTCTCCTTGGTCCTGAAGCAAAAGCAGTCACATGGGGTGCAACTTTAGATTTAGAGCTGACTACCCTCTAACAACAACAACAAAAGTTTACAGTTGTGTATTTGGTAACAGAGTGTGAATTTTTTCAAATTAGTTTACAGGTGTCTAAAAGAATGGGAACGAAAGGTAGACAAAGAAGCAATAGAAGGTAATTTAGAAAGTTAATTTGACACGCATGCACTTAGAGCAGTTGCTCAGTTGGATACACTATTCAGTGTTAGTTTCTACAGTTATAAAAGTATTTTTAAAATGAGAACGAGATAAAAAAAAATGAGAAAGATAGAAGGTAGTGCAAATATTCCCTAAATTCATAAATATTCAAAGTACAACAATTAGAAAATCAGATAATTTTACTCATTGATATGTGCAAATCTTACTTTATCAGTCTGAATTCAGAACCAAAAAAAAGACAGAGAGGAAAAAAAAAACTTAGCTATTTTATAATTGTACTCATAATGTTAAGTAACACTGGATTATGACACTTAGTTCAAGGTATTCAAGTGATCACACTTACTATACCAGTGGTAGCAGTTCATTGATTCTGCTGCAGGAATGTTTAATGTATCAATTTCAATCAGCTCTGTTCTTTATGGAAAGGGAAGATGAAATAGTCTCCCACAGTGCTGCTAAAGAGAAAAGTGCATCCTCCCACCCCCTGTCAGATATCCCAGTGAAGCTGAGATTGTACCTGTTTAGTCCTTAAATTGCACCATGACACTGGCTAAAATTGTATTTCCCACTATGAGGCTTTCCAAAACATCTCTTTAAGTTGTGCTCCTTCTCTTTCCTTGAAATCTACCTACTGCCCGTCTCTTGGCTTGGCATAAAATGAGTGTGGGTGAGTACATGGGAAGCATCTATGTAATGACATAGAAAAGGTGGTGAATGTCTTCAAAGACTAAGCTTTTTCTTTTTTTCTTCAAAAATGTGGTGCTCTTCCTCCTTCTTAGCCACAACAGTTTGATTAGCTTCAGAGCTGGAGTGGATTTGAACACAAGGCTTCTTTACATTACTAAAGCTCACTGTCAATGTGTAAAGGAAGAATGGTCTCAGATCCTCTCTGACTATTCTGGAAAAATTCCAACCTTCCGGGAATGTCACAGTAATTTCTGAAGAATTGCCAAAAGATTTGCCAAAGAATTGCTGGGGGACACTGACATTATTCTGAATAGATATAGAGAGAAATATTATGTGACTTGTTTGAGGATTTCAAAATACTGAAGTCATTATTTACCCTATGTCTTAGAGAAATGTACACATGTCTTAGGTATTCAGGATTTAAAGGAAAAAAAAATCTTTTTTTTTTGCATCAGAATTTCATCTGGAAACGTTTACACCCTATCTTTTCTCCTTTGGGTTTTTGTGCTTATACATATCAGACATAAACAGCAGAGGGATGCTTTTATAAACTGATTTTTTCATGCCATTAGTTCATGAAACAGTTTTGCAGTGATGTTATGTCTTTGATGACTTGTGATCAATTTTTTTCTACAATTTCGAAATAACCACAATACTGTTTTTATTAACCATTATTAAAATTTGAGTTATTTTGGCTTCTTTTTTCTACCCACTCTATCTTACCTACCTACCAACTGCTGCCACTTCTTTCCCTCCTCTCTCCTTTTCATTTCTATCTCCATAGAGTAAGCCCTCACTACCACAGTCCTGAATTATTACAATGGCTCCCAGACCCCTGTCTCTTTCTCTTTTTTACATGGTCTTCAATCTATCCTGCTCCCCACAGTTAAATGGCACTTTAAAATCATATTTTGATGATCATTCACCTCACTGAAAGCTTTTCAGCAGATGCTTTCTTTTGGTAGAAGGCTTTAACCTGACATTTGAGGCCCAAATTTATCTGACCACAGCCTGTTTTCCCCAATCTTCCATTTTATTAATTTTCTACGTGAGTTCTTTTTGAATAGAGTGTTCTATGGACTGTCTTCTGGACATTCCATCCTCACCCACTGCCTTTTGGATTTTTCTCATGGTGTGTTCAGGGTCTGGATTGCCTACCTCTTCCCCTCTGCTTATAAACATTGAACATAAGCCCTTCTTCCTCCTCCATGAAACCTGCTCTGCCAGAACTTCTCAGAGTAATTCCATAACTCACGCTTTATCATTCATTCTGTCAGTTAATTATTTTCTCTCTTGGATTATTATGTAAGTATTTTCCCTGTATACCACCTAAACTAAAAACTCTTCAACATTTCCATTTCCCTTGAATTCCCAGATCACCTAGCAAAATTCCATGGTGCAATGGAGGGAATGCATAGATGAGAAAAGATTATCAAAAAAAGATTTGATAATGAGATACTCTGATTTCCATTAAAACTGGATTTTCGTCCCAATCAACGATATTCATTGTTTAGATGTTAAACATTCAAAACAATGTATCAGCAGTGGGGACACGCATTTTGGCTATTTGTACCTTTAAGGTAACAAAAGTTGACATTGGTTCATACCCGTGTTATTTTTCTCATTAAATATGACAGTATCACTTAATACATTGTTACACTGTATTTAAACTCCTCATTATCATACTCCTATAATCACTTTCTATGCTTTCTAGTATTTCTTTCATTTGTTCCATTTCTGGACGATTTCAAGGTATAGTGGTAGTAAATTACTTGGTATGATCACTTTGTGCCCACCATCCATGATTATTTTAGCCCCATTTTCCATTCTATTCTATTATATAGCCTGAAGGTCCAAGACCCTCCCTTGGTCTCCAAACCTATAACTCCCTATAATGGGAGGATCCCACATGCCACGGAACGGCTGGGCCCGTGAGCCATGGCCGCTGGGCCTGCGCGTCTGGAGCCTGTGCTCCACAACAGGAGAGGCCACAACAGTGAGGAAAAACAAAACAAAACAAAACAAAACTTAAAAAATGGAGCTTAAAACAAGTTATTTTCTGTTTATATAAATGGCTATTTACACTGAGATATTCCCTCCCAGGTAATGGAGGAATAAAAAAACACAGCCTGTTTCAGTGCTGCCTCCTGACATCCTAGTCCCATTGGAAAGGACATGGAGAAACCCTTGCCTTAGTTGACATTAAGGGTTATAGTTTCTGTCCAGTCTAGGGCAGTGCATGCTAATGTTAAGGAAGCCAAGAGTCCTCAGAGAGTTAAACCCCTTGACCACAAGTCAGAGGAAAGAAAAGAAGTCTGTAATGTCCCAGGTAGGTAGAATAGCAGTAGCATGGTCCAGGTGTGCATGTATTTACCTCAGGTTGTTTTGGAGAGAAACCATCAGATCTCCCCTTTTTCATGGGGTCAGCACGATATAATCTTTTATTGTCAGAGGACAGCATTTGAGTGTCAAACAGCCTAGTTTCTTGGAGGATGACCAGATGTTTAGAGGTGTTAGCTGCTCAGGACTCTGAAGATTATAGCACTCTAAGTAAAAACCTCACTAATGTTTTTAAAACACACAGAATTAGTTCCTGAGTTCAAATTATTTCATTCCAAAAAAAAATTGTGTATTCCTCCATATGAAATTCCACTAGCCAGCTTTATATCTAGAATTTACAGCCTTTATTTCATGGAATCATCTAATGATCAACAAAGAGAGTCATATTAAACATGGTATTTACTTAAAGGGATGAAGCCCCAGAGAGGGCCAGTTCCAGGACTATTGAGCAAAGCATTGCACTGTTGTCCCCACCATTCTGGTTTCTGCCCCTCAGTGACCTCATTCCACCAGTGAGCAGGATAATTGTTCTGAAAGTGTATTTAACATGTCCAGGAAAGATGCCATAAATGGTATCTGGGGCTGCAACTGTTGCTTGATCCTTCTTCCCTTTGATTCCATTTCCAAACATGAAAAATATGGAAATTATAAATGTAAACAGCATCTGTCATCAGGTGCAAATCATTCCCTCCCACCGCAAGAGACTTTCTCTAAAAAGAAAAATTTTCCACATTCCACTTTTTTTTTAAATTAAAGGAATTAGTGAAGGGTAATATTAAAGAGCTCTAGATTCTAATTCACTTTGTTGATTTCCCACTTTTGTTTAATAAAATGGGCCGTTAACATAAAGGCTAATGAAGTTTTCTGTTGGCTGTAGTAGCCTGCAAGTGACATGACTATCCTCCTCCTTTAGCCCACCCAAATTAGAGTGAAAATATCAGCACACTAGAGGTGACTTTCCCAGTAAATATTAAAAATGCCATCTACACTTTCTGTTGTTAAGAAGCTATTAATACTTTTAATAGTGCAACTAAAATATATGAGTTATATACTAATGTTATATTATTAGTGGCACTGATAGCATCCATATAGATCTGTATCTTCTAAATGAAAATTAGGGGTAAATATATATACATAGGACAGTTGGTACCAAACACTGCCCTGCTCACAAGTGTGGTCTGTAGTATAAATTTTCAAATCTCTTTATCTTTCTCTGTCTCTTTCAGTCTCTCTCAATCTTGCCTCTCAGTTTCTACGGTCTCCTTCATTCTTGATATACTTAATGTAATGTTGATGTACTAATATGAATGAAAATGCCATGCTGGCAAATGCCTATGATTAACCACAGTTGTTCAATCACACCCCTCCTTACACTTCTACATACTCCACTATGGAATAGTGTGTGTGTGTGTGTGTGTGTGTGTGTGTGTGTGTGTGTGTGTGTGTTTCTTGGCAGTCACAGAATATGACAGTGTAAGTGTGTGTGTTGTGTGTGTGTGTGTGTGTGTTTCTTGGCAGTCACAGAATATGACAGTGTAAAATTGCTGATCTGACAAATGACTTTATATTTCTCTTGGGAAAAAATTTTTTTAAAAGTGCTCACAGTCATGTTCCTTCCATCTTCTGTTTCCTTCTCCACACACCACGTACTACTGAGTGGTGTCTTTGATTACGGTACATGAACCAGAAAAGAAGAATGGGCTCTTGCTGAAGAGAAGAAAATCTCATTGATAACTCTTGGGTTGTTGGCTCACTTACCTGGAAATGGCTCAAAGTATTTCAGTATTAAAAGGAATGTTGGAATTTTTTCTCCTGTGTTTCCTGAGCTAGGCGTTAGGGAATATCAGGTTTCTGTAATCATGATAAGTAAAACTGTTGAATTTCGCCCAGACTGAGATTAAATCAGGAGTATAAAATGCGTTCAGGACCCAACATAATTATCCATAGTCAGTTCACTGAGAAATATAACAGGTTGAAAGTTATTTGGTTTCCCCTTTATATTGAATCTTTTCTCTTTTAATCCTTTTCTCATTGCTAGGTTTTGGAAATTTATACGTTTGCTCATTCAGTGCTGATTTATTTTTTCAGGAGTAAACTGTTCCTAGTCCTTTATAATGAGAGAAATTTATTATTCATTTTATCTCACCAAAGCCCCCCACCCTATAAAAATCACAAAGAGTGCATTAATTCTTAACTCCTATTCACTGTAAAAGAAAAGACAATATAACGTTCAGCTGAGTTTTTAAAAACACAACAAAATCTTCCTCTGTGGTGGTGACCAGTAGGGCACTGTGCATCATTTTGTCCTATAAGGAAGTGTGTCCTGAGGTCAGAAAAGACTTAGATGGGACATGAATGACACTACCAGATTAGGCAAACAGATTCGGTATTTATCATAAATTCATAGGGTACTTTCCTGGGGACCTTATATAAGTACTTAGAGTGTTTTATTTAATTTTCTGACCTTGGAGAATTGAATTAAACCTACGAAATACTAATATAGATCACACTTGATATTCATAAAAGAAATATCCCATGATTTCATATTGTAGACAACATGTCCAGCACTTCTCTCCTTGCCCTCTGCCACTCTCTCCTAATCAGGAGTAATCAGCATAGTTGGATGCTTAGATATGAGTGTGAATTCTGGGGCCTCAGACATTCATGTGGTGTCATTCACCCTGGGTTGGAGCTAAATGGCTTCCTGAGTAGACCAGGTCATGGCCATAGATTCCCACTAGGTGTCCAACTCCTGGAGAGCAGGGAGCCATCTTTGCTTCCCATAGTGCAGAACCAAACTTATTTGTGGAATTTAAGCTGATTTGCTGAAATGCAAGGGAATTTAAGAAGCCTTTCATCTCCCTTCTTACTCCTCCTTTTCCTCCCACCTCGGGGTGAAATTCTGTTGTCATTTTGTGATGGAAATGTGATTGGATGTTATGTAAACTTTAATGTGTCCCTTATCTGGGAAGACTAAATTAGTGTCAGCCATAAGCATATTAGCTCACAATAGTGGATTAGATCTCTGATAAAAAGAAAGCCCCCAAAGAGTAGAGCCAAAAGGATAATGATCTTGGACTACTGCAGTGGTGGCTGAGGCAGCTGGCAGGCAAAGGGATTGGGGAAAGAGAAAGAAAGTATGAAGGCCGTGGATGCCCACTGGTACAAAGCCTGGCTACAAAGGAGCAGGGAAAACAGATGTGACCTAATTTTTAATTTTACCAAAGGCGGGCATCTTTCGGACTTAGTACTGGGGAATATAGGGACTTGAGTCTTTAGAATAAAGTTTCTTACAGTAAATATTGGAGAGAAAACGTGAGTCAGAGAAGGATTGTTTTACAGATCTATGTATTTATATCATATATATATACACACATGCATATATGTAACATATATGTAATATATACATATATATGCACACATGAATAAGTAATGAGTAGTTGAAAATATTTTTCTTTGAATAGGTGAGAATTTAACTGAAAATAAATGCTAACATGAAGAGAAACAATTTTTGATTAGAGAAGGATTTTCTATATGGAAGCAAAGTGACTCACAATCAAAATCAGCCATTTCAGGCCAGACACTACAAAAGCATAGATAAACAAGGAAATCAATCAGCTAAACAACTATTTTTCATTCTTGGAGTTTGGAGGTCTCAATAGCCCTTGAGACTTTTACAGAAAAAAAAAAAAAAATGTTATTTTGAGTTCTGTTGCCAGTTGCTTGGCATTCTAACCTCAGAAAAAGAGCCCAAGCCTATTTTCATATTGTTCATTGGAACCATATACATAGATATATCTGTTACATAAGCATTTATTGAGTGCTGACGATGGGCAGGGCACTGAACTGCACAAATTTCCTGCCCTCCAAAACTTCATACATTTTTGGAAGGCAGATGTATAAACACACATATAAAATAAATAACAGTATGTACATATGCCAGGCTTGCTGTGTACCAGACCTCATTCTATGTCTGTGTGCTATATATCTCCCCCCCCCCATATGTTTATATTCATTCAGTGCTGAGAACAGTCTTACGAGGAAGGAAACACCCCATCTCACCGTTAAGAAATTCAGGCATAGAGAGATGAAATTAACTTGTCCGAGGTCACACAACTATTAAATGGTAGAGTCAGGATTTGTACCTGGCAGTTTAGCTCCTGAGTTCCTAAGTTTAACCACAGTGCTAGGATGGGAAGACATGTGGGATACAATGAGGATATAAATGAGGGAAGTTTTGTGGGGATAATAAAAGGTATCCTAGAGAGAGATAAACCTGAAATAATTCTTTTTAAAAAAATGTATGAATGAGAGTAGGGGGGTGAGTAAAATGAGCCAGCAATTTACTTGCCTGGTAGAGTCATTTTTGTTAATGACTTCTCATTTTACTAAACAAGGATTCTGTACAACAGATTTAGTTACTTCCATTCAATCAACTACACCTCAGTTAAGAATCAGGGAAGGGCTTCCCTGGTGGCGCAGTGGTTGAGAGTCCGCCTGGCGATGGAGGGGACACGGGTTCATGCCCCAGTCCGGGAAGATCCCACATGCCGCGGAGCCATGGCCGCTGAGCCTGCGTGTCCGGAGCCTGTGCTCCGCAACGGAAGAGGCCACGGCAGTGAGAGGCCCGCATACCGCAAAGAAAAAAAAAAGAAATCGGGGAAAATATTGGTTTTCCTAATATACCATATGCTTAAATAAATTGAAGAGTATGATGGAGTGAGGGAAATAGATACGCTGGTTGATCAATTGCATGAAGTGGGGGTGGGGGGTGGGGCATCATTGATTTAATGTAATATAGGAGTGATAAGAAAACATCTTGATGTAAAATATTTCCACTACCAGCCTACTTATGCCTTGATGTTAACAGCATTTAAGGCAGCAGATGTTATCTGGAAGGGATAAGCCCTTTGATGGTCATTAACAGATGAGCTCACATTACATTTGTCAGTTCCCTAGCAGAGAGCAGAAAGGCTGAGTGCTAGGCCAGTGAGGCAGAGGACAAAGAGGTTATGACTGGTAGAATGTGGAGAGAAGAAAACCGGGAAGAATGGTCCACACCTTAGGGGCTGTAACAGGCCAGGAGAGTCAGCGGTGCCTGGGGCAGGAAGCATGGGCGAGGGCCAATACTGAAGTCTCAGCTGTGTAGGCAAATGTTGCATTCAAATGCCCAAGGATGTTTACTAGGAAACCGTTCTAGGAGTTTTTCCACAGTTCCGCCATTTTTCTTTCCTGTGAATGGGGAGCTGGGACATTAATTGCAAACTGAAGGGGTGGGATAAAGTGGAAACAAAGAAATCTTTGGGTACAGATTTCTTCCTTGACTGATTATTTGTATAGTAGAGAACATAAGACAATGTTAGAGCTTACAGACCACCCAGTTCCCTCCAGTGAGTGGCAGGTCTGAAATCCAGGGTTACGCTTGTCAGTTCAGTTGTCTTCCCAATTCGTGGTGTAACTGCCACACTTTTGCTGCCCTTGATGCCAAACATTATCCTGAAAACTCTGATAATCTTCCAAACAGCACCGGGTATCTTGGTGCTGTCAAACTAAAGAAGGTAAACTGAGGCAGGCTCAAATGATCAGAAATTTCTTTTATTCGGTAATAGCAGAGGAATAGCAATTGGGCAAATGCATGCTGTAGCAAGCTACGGGCTAGTCCTTGAAGGTTGGGGGTAGGCTGTATTTATGGTTAAGGAGTGCATAGAGGGGGAAGTCCAGCCAGAGTCCAAGCAGTAAGTTCCCTGGCTTGAGGATAGGAAGAGATTCTTGGTAGATGTTCACTGGTCAAGAGGTAAGTCTTGGTCTTCTATAAATCAGGCATTTAATGGAAATCAGTATCTGGGCTCTTAAGTTCCATTCTTCTGAGGGTGCATGTGTGAGAGTCTCCATTTCATATCCTCCATTTCCATTTTAGATTGAAGTCTTTTCACACAGGAACATGCTAACACTTAATGGGGTAGGTGCCTCAATACTCCCTCCTCTCTTCCATGAAGAATGGCTTTCCCTTTCATTGTTTTGTTCCCTCTCAAAAATAGACAGATGGATCCAGAGAAGACGTATGGCAAGGGTTGCCAGGTTTAGCAAATAAAAATACAAAATATCCAAATTTGAATTTTGGATAAATAATGGTACACTTTTCGTATAAGTATATCCCATGTAATACTTAGGACATACTTATGCTAAAAAAGTTATCTGTTATTCATCTGAAATTCAAATTTAACTGGATGGCCTTGTTTTGTCTGGCCACCCCACACATGGCAGAGTGAAAAGAGGATAGATCTTGGTGTTTACCAGAAGAGGAATTCAAATCCCAACTCTGCTACCTAACAGATGGGTACCCTTGGGAAATTTACCTAGTCTCTCCGAGCCTTCTTCGAACTTTGAACAATAAAGATAATAGTACTAAACTATCAAAAGGTTGGTGAGAAGATTAAATAAACTAATATATGAACTATGTGTAAAATGCCTTCCAACTGAAGGGTCTCAATAAATGATGGCTCCATCTGGGGTATAGCAGTATTCAGGGAGTCCTATAAAAACTGATAACAATGATTTACAATGGAGTTTAATTTCTCACCTTCTGAAAGGGTTTTCTTGTCTAGATTCATGATCAATATCTAATTTTCATGCAAATGTTGATATATTTTTAATTTCTGAAGGATTTGGGGGAGTTGTTTTTTATGTAAAATATTTCAAAATCTAACTGAAAGCAATCAGAGCCAGCGTTCCTTTGCAAATTCATCCTCTAAAAATTTGCTTGTTGCATGGCTATGTTTGACTCCCAAACTACTACTACGCTACTACTATTCCCAGCTACTCTGCACACTCCCTTTTTATCCCATTAGCGTATGTGAATTCTGCAGTACTGTAACTCCCTACCACTGAATTCTCAGTCTCTGTGTCTCTCTGTCTCTGTTTATCTCTCTTTCTTTCTTATAGAATCTCTCTCTCTCTCTCTCTCTCTCTCTCTCTCTCTCTCTCTCTCTCACACCTGCCCTTGCCTGGGAAAAAAGAGCCCATTTGTCTGTCTCAAAGAGAATAGGGTAGGTGTTCCAGAGATTTTTTTTAAATGTATTTTCTATTTATAGAGAGGAGAGAGAGAAAGGAGGAGGAAGAGAGATAACCCCCACAAAAGTCAAACTATCTATTTATTTAGTTATGTGTTTGGAGTTGCATTTTGCATTAATCGCCACCACACATGGGAGCCTTGCAATTTATTATTGGTGATAAGTGTGGACAGTAGCTATTATTTTCTCCCCCTGTTCTAAAATGTGGCATAGTGGGACACGTAGATTTATGGAACATGCATTATTCAAAACTCTAGTTCTGGGATGGCTCAGCAGGA
>NW_006786963.1:1042145-1068154 GCF_000442215.2 Lipotes vexillifer
AGCAGGAAGACTCCCAGCTATTTCCATAACCTTTTTTCAAAATTCTTCCTTGCTTGCTTTCTTCGTTTTCATGTCAGATGTTAGAAATCACTCACAACTCAGAAGTGGGAGAATTCATCATGGAAATCTATCGGTACAGTATCTTTCACAAATGGGGGTAACTAGGAAACCTCTATTCTACAAAATCCACTGAAAAGCCCTGGAGGAAGAAAGTAGATTTTCATTGGAAGTAATGAGATGAGCACCTAATTCTCTAGCAAATTCCTTAGGTGTTAAAGACCCAAACGATATAGCCATTCCCCCCCAACCCCGCCCCCAAACTTGAGTGTGCTAGTAATCAGAAATTATTCATCATCAGTCATTTAAAGTTTTTTTCTTTCACTCAGTATCTTAGTGTTTCATACATGTGCAAGGTACTTGAAAGGAAAAAAAAATTAGATATCTAAGAAAGGTATATCAAAAAATAATTAAGGAACAGAAAATATTTAGAAAATAAAGTATGTATATGATATACTGTATTAACACTGATATATGTAATGTAAATGAACTCTCAAATATAACTTGTCAGAGTACAATACTTATAATTGCTACTAATAGTAATCATCTTTGTATGTATATAATTTTATGAGGCTCTATATAAATTTAAATTAAGCATAATTAAAAGATATTCAGCTTGTTGTGGATAAGAAATCCATGTGAAAATGGCTCTGAACTAACATAAGAGGTGGAGGCTCTCACAGGAATGAGTTAGGACACCCACCAATGGGAGAAGGCTGAAAGTGGCATTTGATGCTATGGTAACCTACAATGAATCAATAGGACAATGTAATCATTGGCTATGAGCAATGCAAAAGGGAGATAGATAATATAGAGGTGTGGTTAGAAGCCTGATCTCAAGAGAGCTGCCATATAGCTCTAATCCTATTTGACAATTATTTCTCTAGCTTTCAAAAGGTTTGTTTTCTGACTTTCTTCAGATTCCTGAGACTATGAATTTCTTAAGGGCAGAAACCATATTTCACATTCTGTGGTTCCTAAATGCTTAGCTTTGTGCCATCATCCATACTCATTTGTTTTTGTGTATGATAAATAACCATTTACAGACACCTATTGTATGTCAGCCACCATGATATATATATACATATATATACATACATATTTTCCCCAAGATCTTAATGAATTCTTATATCACCCTGAAGAAATTTTTATTAATACCCCCACCCCTTTTATAGGAGCTTAAAAGGTAGGGGGAAGTTTGGGTGCTGAATTCCTAAGGAATTTTTCAATATTGAGATGAGAGTGAGGTTTTGGTTCACTGAAACCTGCGATTACATGAGAGTTAATGCATGCTTTATAAATCTCTCAACTAGGGACTTCTGGTTCCAACCCAGAAACGAAATGGGTTCAGACTGGATCTAAGTTCTTCTGTGTGACCTGGACCCATTTCACTATAGCATAATGGTTAAAGACTGTGACTAGACTGCTTGCAGTTGAATCCCAGTTACGCCATTTACTAGAATATGGCCTTGAGCAAGTTACTCAGGTGGGTGTAGTGGCTGTAGCCGTATCATGGGTTTGTGTGAGGATTAAATGAGTGAATAACTATGAAGTACTTAAAGCAGTGCCTGGCATGTACTATGTAAGTGTTATCTTTTAATTACCTGCATTCTTGTGTCCTAGGCAAATTGAGACTCAAGATTTCCTCCATTGGTAATAAACAGGGACCTTTAGACAAGTGCAAGGGAGGACCCCTTCCTTTTATGTTGGGATGGAGAGATAAGGTATAACCTTGCCTCTTCACCGCTCTCTCCTCAGGTAAGTTCACGATTTTCTAGGGAAAACCTGGATGACAATTCAGGCCATTTGAATATGTTATGATTCTAATTGGAGAGAATGAGAACACCTACCAGTGAGATAAAACTGAATCCAAGGTGACACCTTAAGTGGCAATCTTTTGAGAAGAGACTCTTCCCAAGAACTGCAATTTTATCCTTCCACAGCTTATCACACTGTGGAATATTCTACTCACCAAGGTGAGAACTAGCCTTAAAATAGACCCTTTTCTTTCTTTCCTTGTTTACTTGATTGGTGTGTATGTATGGGTAGGTGATTCAGGAAAAGTAAGGATTGGTAGAAAAGGGAGGAAGCAGGACAATTAAAAGTGTTCTGAAAAGGTCACCTCAATTGTTCCATGTTTGTGTTAGAATTCCAGGTGCTACCAAGACCTCTGAGGTCAATATTGGGTTAAGGAAGGTGGTGAATACAGTGGGTTAAAGAACCTGTTCACAGAAAACTCAAGAAAACTTACTGTCCGGCCTGTGAAATATTTAAGAATAAGCTTAATTTAACTTTAAAGCATAAATGAGTTTCAATTATTGGGGAATAAAAGAATAGATAGGCTGGATAGAAACAGCATTTTAAAAATATAACATGTTTTTTCCTGTTTACACTAGTAATACATGTTCATTGATGTATATGCAAAATATGTATCTAATTTCAACACCCAGATATAACCAATTTTAACATTATGGTATGTAGTTTCTAACCTTTTTTCTTTGTATATATGCACTGGTTTTAATAATACTATTTAACAATTACTGTGACAGTAAAAATTAATATATAAATCAACTTATAAATCCAAAATTTTTAGATTCCATTTTATTTTCTGAACATATTCAGTTGTATATAATACAAATCTGTTTACCAAGTAATATGAGCCTTAGTGCTTGATTCACCCTGGTAACCGGGTTCAACAGATAACTGGGTTCCTTTGCTCTCTCAGCTGTGCTCTTTTGTTTGATACTATTGCCGACAAGGAAAGATGCTCCAATCTGCATCATGACTTGACATAGCAAACCCCATCAGACTCTCCCAGTGATATTTCCATCAAAGTCATAGTCACTGGGTGACTGGGCTTCCAATAGTTGGAGAGTTTTGCTTAACGTCCATTATATTGTCAATGGCACTTAATTCACTTTCAGCTTCTGCTCACCTAACAGAAATTACAATAAAAATAATCTAGCCTTTAACATAATGTTTGATAGTTTTAAAATACAGTCAACACATTTATTATTGACTGAAACACAAGCATCATTTAATGGAAAGCTATATTTGACTAGATGGAACCTACTCTTTCAGTCCAGGCATGAAGTGGCACAGTAAGAACTACGATCTGTTGCTAGGTTTCTTGGACTAAAATTCTTGCTCTGCTATGTAAGCTCTGAATAATTCTCTTTCTCTCA
The DNA here is from genome assembly GCF_000442215.2 of Lipotes vexillifer. Taxonomy (NCBI): domain Eukaryota; kingdom Metazoa; phylum Chordata; class Mammalia; order Artiodactyla; family Lipotidae; genus Lipotes; species Lipotes vexillifer. Next base: position 1,045,388 of record NW_006786963.1, read on the forward strand.
GTTTCCTGATCCATAAAGCAAATACTATATCCAACAGGGATGGTGAAAAGGATACTGCCACATAAGGCTTCCACTGGTTCGCATTGAAACAGACTCTCACCAGTCCCATCTACCCCTTTCAGCTTCCTTTCTATTGTCGGAGTGTCGCCCATTACATCAGTGTTTGAAACACAGGTCAGTGCCAGTAGAAGCTCACATTATTCCTTTTCATCTGTTCCCCGCTTCTTTCTTGGCTTTTCCAGAGTCCAAGTCTTTCAGAGATGGGCAGATGAGCATCAAATAGGATACTAGGATACTAGGTACCTCCGGGAGTTCTGTTGCTCCCATCAGCAACTGGCTGGTTGGACGGCAGGAAGGATTAACAAGCAGCAGTGTTTCCCTGGAAGTGTATACCTGAGGCTCCTGCACTGGGCTCTAGTGGTCCTTGAGGGGTATGGCATTTGAGAACCCCAGAGCAGTGGTTATTTACCCACCTCTATGGAAGTATCTTGATATTTTAATAGCCACTAGGACTGTATTAGTGTGCTTGTTGAATAGAAACCCTGTACACATGTATATTTAAGCCCCCATGGTTTTATTAATATTTAACACTATATGGTAAACCTTTTTTAAAAAAGCCATCTTATTTAAAGTGATAAAGTGGCCAGAACAAAATTTAGGCCTTCTCTAATTTCCTCAGTCTTCTCCTTCCTTTTCAAAGTTGTGGATTTGGTCTTTTGAACTCTGGTGTCAAAGGAGTAAGTCATCATAACATTTTGAAAAAAAGTTAGGTTTTTATTTTTACTTTTTGTATTTTCAACTTTATGAAGCACGTCTCTTTTTTGAGACGTGGAGCCTTACTAGAAGCCAGCATCTGCTTGCAGGGAAGTTTAAACAAACTGAGATTGCAGAAAACACAATAATAACCAAAAGAGAATAGAAAACCCGGAAGAAAAGATGCTATAAGTATTGGGCTTTTCGTAGTTCCCTCAGTTTAACTTTTGTGTTTTAAATAGGGAGATATTGTCACAGCCTGGACTTATGGTATGCAGATGTTGCGCTGTATCATTCATTTGCTTTCTACTTATTGGTCATGAATATGCATGCCATTTACCCTGTAGTTAAAATATAGTCTAGTAATTTACACCGGAATTCTATTACAGCCTTAAAATAGGTTCTCCACTAGGACCTTACAAAGTAACTCTGCGTTATTTAGCTCCTGTTCTTATATTGAATAATAATATTGGCAAAGTCTTGGCCCACCAGTCATCCATCCCTCTTGCTACTGCATACAGGCACTCCTAGAGGCTTCTTTCCATGTTTCAGACTCCTTAACCCTAATGTGATAATACAGCATATGCTTAGTGAACATCTACACTACTTCCAAACTCATTAAAAAAAACAAAGTACAATATAATGTTTTATATTTCTCTACCATATTGCTGTGTTAAAGTTTATCATTTTGCAACTTACTTTTCCCTTTCTCTCTTCCACTAATACATGCAGTCCTAGGGAACAGATATTTGTCCGTTTCATGTTGTCATCTTTGTCATTAGCATGGTGGCTTACGTATAGCAAGTATTTAAAATGGGTTGATGTATGAATGGAAAAGCAAGGAATGCAATATAACAAATGCCACGTGGATAAAAATATTGTTATCTCAGTGCTTACTTTGAATGGTAGTTTAAAAAAAGGTACGAGGGATGCACTTAGGTAGAAGAATATAATCTTGTTTTTAATTATGTTTGCTTCAAAGTGTGAGAGCTGTATTCTAAATACCTGTAATCCCCTCTCAAAAACACTTTATGAATCTGTCATTCACGATTTATCTAAATTTTTCTCTATCCTGTATCTCGTAGGGATATAAGTTAGAATGTTCACTATTACCTTTGTAAGGTAGCACACTTCCTTTAACTAGTTCAAAGACAACCTGTTTCAAACCTCAAAGGGAATGGAATTTTGTGAGTAAGCTCACTTTTATCCAATCCAAACCTTCACTGGTTTGGGGCTCATATCCCTCAGCGACCTCATCTTGGCAGCATGAAAAGTCCTTAGAGTTTGGGTCTGCCATCACAATTGCATGCACATCATTGCTTGCTGCCATTCCCTTGATAATTTTAACCACACACGTGTGTGTTTTATTTCTTGAAAAAAAAGATGACAAAAATTTAGTATGCCATTTTAAGTGAGAAAAAGTGTGATTTTGTTATATATAAAATTATGATTTGGATTTTATTTCCAATTCCCTTCCTAATGAAGATCATTCTCCTGCTGCTTATATTTTTATCCTACAGAAACACTAGTTCATATTTTTCAAGGATTAATCAGAACAGGTTCCCACATCCCTTTCTAGGTTGTACCTGTTAGGCTTACACTTAATGAAAGGCCCATAATCTCCTTCTGAGCATTTTTTTTTTCCCTAAAGGTATTTGAACATGGTCAAGTACAAGTTATTTATCAGATACTGTGTACATGTGAAATCAACACACAGTCTTTAAGATCTTTCTGCATTTTAATATACAATGAAGAACTTAACCTGTAAACCTGAAATTTCATTGTCCACCCCATATTCCAGAGCTTATAATAACAGTAGTTAAAATAGGATTTACAGTGGGTAAGTCCACTATATTTTTTCACTCAAATGCATGACCGGTTTGTTTTCTATCTTTATTTTACCTACACCTGCCTCCTTTATCATCAGTCTACTTTTTTGTTATCGTTGTTGGATAACAACTTTCAGTTAACTGACAATTAGTGTAAGAGGCTTTAAGAAAATCTATATAAATAATTCTTACTGATTCTTCTTTCATCATATGATTATTTACCTTCTTTCGAAAATGCTAGTTAAAAACACATGCCTTCAGAAGGTTTTGCTTATTCAGTGATCCTATACTCCAGTAGATATTGCAATTGGGATATGTCTTTAGTTTGCTCTCTCTTTTTAAAATTAGAATTAGAAGGGTTATTTTATAATGAAGAGCAATAATATGAACCATAGCAAGGAAAGAATTTAAAGTAATATTAATAATAAAAGTAATAACAACAATACCAGCTAGCATCTATGTGTTCTTCCCTATGTATCCATTATTTAAAGTGTTTTCTAAGCACTTTAAATGTATTAAATCATTTGATTTTCTCCACAGCCTTCACTGAAGCCCAGAAAGGTTGAATAACTTGCCCAGGGTCTTACAGCTAGTTAATGGGAGAGTCAGGATTCAAATCCAGAGCATCTGGTTTTAGAGCCTGGGCTTTTAACCATTCAGTGACCCTGATTCTCAGCTCATTTTCTTGTGGTAGAATTGATATACAGATATCTTTGAGTGACATAAGAAGGATTTTTTTTTTTTTTTCCCACTAGGGGAGAAGTGAGTCACTTAATACTGTTTCTAAATTTGTTGCTAGACTGCTGAGTCCCAGAGAATTCTTTCTGTGTGATCAATGTCTGAGGGATCCATTTATAAAGGAGTTATCCTCATGTAATAATATCTGCCATAACAGCTGTGTTTTTTTTTAAACTCAGTGAATGACACATGGCAAAATCCAAATACCTGAACATTAAGAATATTTTGATTATGCTTTCTCTTAAGTCTTTGTAATTGTTAATCTTGGATTTTTTTCCTGACCCTAATTCAGAGATGTCTATCAGGGTCTTTTGTATAGTAGGTAGTCAAGAATATTTTCAGGAATGAATGAATTTCATAAGTAACAGTATTTTTTTGCATTATTTTAGTGATTTCACAGTTTTAGAAACCTATCTCCTTTGCCTCCTGAGATAATACCACTGCTGTTACAACACTTTATCATGTGTATATATTTATTTTAACAAAAATTTAAAAAATTGTTTGTAATCAGAGAGATGTAGATTCAAAATTCGTGGCTGCCAACTGGGTAATAGTAGATAATCAATTTCCACCAGGCTCAGTTTCCTCATCTTCCGTTCATGAATGGTCATAGTAGCTACTCCAGAGTTTCTGTGAGAATTAAATGAAATAATACATGTAAAGTGCTCGCTGTACTCCCGCGTATAGTAGGTATGCCATCATACTATATAAACCACTCTTCAGCAATAGTGACATTAACTGCTTTTAGATACAGTCACTTAATCTTTTCCCCCACAGTTATATTTCTATTAACTAAATTTGACTAGTGTTAACCTTAAATATTTTCTATGATATAGCATTTTGTTGGTATATGCATCAGGTCATCGATCAAAAGCTTCTTGCAGAGAATACAATTCTAAGTACCATTAGGTTTATGATGTATGTGTTTATTTTTGATGACGAAGAGTAAAAAATGGTAGAACACATACACTCTTGTAAGAAAATATATGTTTCCCTTGGTCCTGCGTTTTCCCGTGAAGGATCTGTTGCCTTGGAAGACCTGTTCCCCTTCAGTCCCACGCTCTTTGTGAACCCCACCAATTCTTCCTTGCTCCCCTGAGATTGAAGGGCTGTCATCATCATTCTACTACTTGCCTAATTACACATAATGCATGTCCAATCTGCCAGTCTAAATGTGGAGAGCTGACATTCTGGCATGTTCATGTGTGTATTCCAGCCAGTCCTCTAAACCCTGCAGGCACCTCTCAGCACATCTATTGAGTAATCCACAAAGAGCTGTGAGTCAGAAGTGGGTGGGCGAAAGTAGTAGGGGTAAGGGACAAAGGAGCATTTACACTGGGGTCTTTGCTCTGATGTGTACGCTTCAGGTTTTAGGTAACTGCAAGAAACACCTGGGTAAAGATTATGTTCTTTTCCCATTCCCGAAGATAACACTAATTTGGGGGCAAGGTAATCATAAAGATATTGTGGCAGTATTTGCCATAAAGCATTATAAGAATGGAGTAGAAGCAAGAAGCTTGGACTCCTATAATGATCTAGATAATGAGCAAGGTATTTGTATATACACTATCACATTTAAATCTCATAATAGTTCTGCAAGGAAGGTTGCATTTGATCCTTTTGGAGATGAGAGTTCTGGCCCAGAGATGTTAAGTAGCTGGCCAAAGTTCATATAGTTGAAATCTGAAAAAAACTTTTCTGGATCTGAAGCTCTTGAGTGTTTTTAATGTATAACATTGATGCCACAGGAATTTTGTGGGTAAGGATGTGTGTCAACATTTAAGGACATAATCAAAGTCGTTAGGGATGACACAGTGAGGAAATGTAAATTTCTGTTATTTAGATGGTTCTAGGATCCCAGCAGAATGAATTCACCATTGGACTCCTCCCACTGAAGTCCTCAAGAAAGAGGGGTTGATCTGTGAGTCATGATCAAAGGGAAGGGAAATGGTTGAGCAGTGGATAGGAAAGAAATTTGGTCCACTTGACCTTTTATTGAAAGTTCTCACCTTGAAGTTGTCCCAAGTCTGCTTGAATAACAAGGGCTGTCATGAAGGAGACTGAAAAAGACTGAATGTCTGACACTGACAACAATAACATTTCATCATTTGTAAAAATGTTCCACAAGGGACAGATAATATACCCAGGGATCATGCATGATTTATTCACATAATGGCAGTGGTTCCCATTCAGAAAAGCGTCTGAAGACAATGGAATATGGGTTGGCAAAGTGTTTCCCCTCCATCAGCAAAGACATCTTTGTCCAGCAGAGAAGCTGATGAAACACACTACTTGAATCCTTTTGTGTGTGTGTGTCGAAAGGTGTAAGGATGAAAGTTCAAGGCAGTTGAATGGTCCTGTGTACTTTTATGTGAAATATGGAATTTGGTGTTCTTCTCTATATTGGTATGTGAAATAGACTTTAAGGAAAAAAAAGCAAGACGATAAAGGTCATTTTGTGTTCTAGAACTGATTGTGCAGGGGAGATCCACTTACATCCCAGGTCATGTGTGGTATCCTTTGAAGATTAGCGTAACCACCTGTGGATTCTGTAGGGTCCGAGTGTGCAATGCAATGAATATCTTATCTGAAGAGTTTGCTTTACTTTAAACTTTGTGGAAAAGCCACAAAGGAGGACAGCGGCTAAGCTTATTTAATTGTCCAATGTACATCTAAACAATCAGACAGTAATGTGGAAATTTTTCTTTTAATATGGGTGGAAATGTAAATTGGCACAATAATTTTTAAAAACAAGTTAAATATACTTATTTAAAGGTGAAATGTTTTCTTTCATTCAGCAATTCCTGTTATATAGCGTTCATACAGAAAGTCATACAAGTACACAAAGATACACATACACCTAAAGATGCTCATTCCAGCATCCATCACAATGGCAAAAAATTGTAAATAATCTCAATTAATAAAGGATTAATTAGATCAATTTTGGAATATGAATATAATAGGCTAGTATACACTTGATGTAAAAAATAGGATAAATCTATGTCCACATATGGACAAATATCCAAGATGTATTGTTAAGTGAAAAGAAACAGAATAGGAGGTATAGTGTTACGTTGTAAAATTTTAAAAAGATAAATGCATGTGGGGTGCATGTGTGTGTATACATTGTTTTGCAAAAACAGAAAACTGCATTAAAAAATGAAGAATATATATACCAAATAATAAAATTATAGGGGATTTAGATTTTCCCTATTGTACATTTCTGTATCCTCTTATTTATTCATAATACATAAGCATAACATATATTCATATAAACTACTTATAACTTTTATAATCAGAAAAATAGATATGTATTTATGGAAAACTCCAGAGTAAATAAAGGGAAAAAAGCAGAAACCCAGGCCTAGGGAAGCTTTGAAAGCTACTAGTTTTGGCAGAAGTACATGGGTAATACATTTAGGGTCTCCAGTGTGTACTAAAGACACCACCATAAAACCTCAAAAGCACAGGTCAAAAATACCTAGGATTTAGTTCTTTGACATTTCCCAGTTCTCCCTAAATAATTTTCTGAGTGTCTTCATATTTCTCTATCCTATTTCTATGTTTCTTGCTGACTGGTGTTCTTACCCAGCTCTTAATGGATCAGAGGATAAGCAGAATGATCCCCTATAAAAAGAAAGCAAAACTCAACAGTTTGTTAGAGAAGCCACTTGAGGTTTTGTTGCTTGTAGTCCAGAAGTTGAGAGAGGCAGGGGTTGAAGTCATTACACATTTTAGATAAATTTTGAGGGTTAGTACTCTCATCGATGTCTATTTATGAGTTGATGGTTGGCCAAGGTTGTTAAAAGAAAGTTTTTAGAATTAGTAAGAAGAAATGCAAATTTGTATGTATGATTCTTTTTAGGAGGCTAGTTCTAAAGAGTTATCTGCTTGGAAACAAATTTGGCTTGCATTTTTAAATTTTTATAAAATATATACTGGATTTCTAAAAATGGAAATAATGCCACAATATTTGTGAGCTTCTGCGAAAATTATTTCTTGAGAGCGTGAAACTTATTCCAAAAATGGTGCGAGTATATTTTAACTTCAGCAAAAAAAAAGTAGACATAGAAAGACAATATTGATTCTGAATTCATAGGGACAACTATGGCATATAATTGATTTTTAAGACATTGTACATGTTTGAAGTGCCCAATTTGTTGGGGTTTGACATATGTATACACCTACGAAACTATCACCACAATCAAGACAACCAGTCTTTCCATCACGCTCAAGTTTCCTTCTGCTCATTTGTAGTACATTCCTCTCCCAACCCCCACCCTAAGCAAACACTGGTCTGCCATCTATTAATTAATTTGTATTTTTTAGAATTTTATCTGAAAGGTCTCATCAAGGATGTATTCTTGCTGTCTGGCTTTTTCTACTGGCCATAATGATGCTGAGATTTAGCTATGTTTTTGTGTGTGTCAATAACTTCTTTCTTTTATTGCTGAGTAGTATTACATGTGTAGCTATACTGTAATCTGTTTAGTCACCTATTGATGGAAATTTGGGTTATTTCCAGTTTTCAGCTATTACAAATAGAGCTGCTATGAACACTGAGGTACAAGGCTTTATGTGGACATATGTTTTCATTTCTCTTGGGTAAAATACCTATGTGTAGAATGAGAGGATCATACGGGAAGTATATGTTTGACATCCCAAGGAACTACCAAAGCATTTTGCAAAATGGTTTTAGCATTTTATACTTTCACCACCAGTGTATGAAAATTCCAGTTGCTCCACATCCTGGCCATTCAATAAGTGTGTGGTGGTATCTCATTATAGGTTTAATTTGTAGTTCTCTGATTACTAATGTGTTGAGCACATTTTTATGTGCTTAATGGCTATGTTCAAATCTTTTGTCTAGTGTATGCAACTTATTATTAGTGCATTGTAAGATTTCTTTATCGATTCCACATACAAGTTCTTTGCCTGATATGTGTGTTGCAAATATTTTCTCCCAAGCGGGGGCTTCCATTTTCTTTCTCCTAACGCAATTTTTTGAAGAAGTTTCCAATTTCAGTGAAGTTCAATTTAACAAATTTTAGTTCATGTTTTATGCTTTTTGTGTTCCATGTAAGATACTTTCAACTACTACAAGGTCACAAAGCCTATCACTTTTATTTTTATTTAATCTGGTTTTATATTTTACATTTAGGGTTATGACCTATTTCTAGTTAATTTTTGTAGATGGTGTGAAGTAAGAGTTAATGTTTTTTCCTATATACCCAGCTGTCCCATCACCATTTGTTGAAAGGACGTATCTTTCTCTGTCGATCTGCTTTGGCATCTTTGTGGAAAATCATTTTATTATGTATGTGTGCGTTCATTTCTAAACTCTCTATTCTATGCCATTAATATATATGTCCATCTTTTCACAAATATCAAACCATGTTGTTACCACTAGCCTTAAAAAATTAGTTTTGAAATGAGGTATGGCACATCCTTCAACATAGTTCTTTTAGAAAATTGTTCTGGCTTTCCTAGGTCCATCATATTTCCATCGGATTTTGGAGTTGACATCAATTTCTACCAAAAAAAAAAAATCTCTGGAATTTTTGTAGAGATTGTGTCAACTCTAAAGGTAAATTTGGGGAAAAACTGCTGTCTTAAAAACATGACTCTTTCAATCAATCAACATTGTAGATTTCTCTATTATTTGGATCTTTAATTTCTCTAATAAATCTTTTCTAGTTTTCTGTGTAGAGAAAGGCTGAACACCTTTCTAAGTGTATGCTATTTTTGGGTGCTATTGTAAATGGAATTTTAAAAGCAAATTACTTTCCCGTTGTCCCTAATTTATAAGAATACAATTGAATTATATATTAACTTTGAACCCCTCTGATACTGCTAAATTCATTACTTGTTATAGAAATTACTTTGTAAATTTCTTGGAATTTTCTATGAAAACAATCATACCAACTGCAAATAATAGTGCTACTTTCTTTTATCCAGTCTTTCTGCTTCATACTGTTAATATGGTAGATTGCTTTGATTGATTTTTCATGTTTCCACAACTTTACACTTCTGTAATAAACCTCACTTATTCATGATATGTTAACATATATGTTTTATATATATATGATTTAATTTGCTAATGTTCTGTTAAGAATTTTTATATCTGTATTTATGAGTGATATTGGCCTGTAGGTTTTACTCACTATGTCTTTGTCAGATTTTAAGTATTAGGTTAATACTGGTCTCATAAAACAAGTGTCTATTCCATCTCCATTTTCTGGAAAAATATGTATAAGACAAAATTTTTCTTCCTAGAGTGTTTCATAGAATTCACCAGTGAAAATACTTGGGTCTGGAGTTTTCTTTTAGAAAAGGTTTTTGATAACAAAGTAAATTCCTATAATAGCTATAAGGCTAGTCACATTTTCTATTTCTTCTTGTGTTATTTTGATAAATTGTGCTTTTAATACATTTGTCCATTTCATCGAAGTTATTTAATTTGTTGACTGTTGTTATTGCTATGTTGTTAGTACCATTTTTGTGTATAGGATTTTTGGTGATAACTTCTTTTTTTAGTGTTGGTATTGGTAATTTGTGTTTTCTTTTTTCTTGTTTATTCCAACTGGGGCTATACTGGTTTTGATGATCTTTTCAAAGAGCCAACTTTTGGCTTTTGGAAACTTTCTGTATTAATTTTTTCTTTTACTGATTTCTGCTATTATTATTACTACCATTGTTATTTTCTTACTTCTATTTACCTTGGGCTAATTTACTCTTCTGACTTCTTCATGTGGATATATAAGTGATTTATTTTAGATCAGTCTTTTTTTCCACTAAAATGTGTATTGAAGCTTATAAATGTCCCTCTAAGTACTGCTTTAGCTGACTTTCACAAATTATTGTGTGCTGTGTTTTTCATACCTTTTAGTTCAAAATATTTCATCTTGCGATTTCTTCTTTAACCCATGGTATTATTAATTTGAAGACAGTTGGGACTACCTAGATATCTTATTACTGATTTCTAATTTAATTCCAAATGTGGTTAGAGAATATTTTTGGCATGTGTTTCATCCTTTTAAATAAATAAATATATATATATATATATACACACACACACATACACACACGAAGCCAAAATCCAATAATTAAATTATCACGCAATTATAAAAATATTTAAACCATGCAAAGAAAGGTTGTGTGTGTATATACATGCACACACACACACAGTTGACCCTTGAACAATGCAGGTTTTGATTGCACAGGTCCACTTATATGTGGAAAATTTTCAACAGTAAATACTATAGTACTATACGGTTTATGGTTGGTTGAACCTGTGGATGCAAAGTAACCGCAGGTACATAGGGCTGGCCATAAATCATATGCAGATTAACCCCCGCATCATTCAAAGGTCAACTGTATATACCATTGCTACAACACTGGCAGGGCACACAGTTCTTTCATATATATAATATCTGTCTACTTAAAGTTAATATTGCACTAGTTCATGTAAAATGTAGAAATTTTGCAACCGAAAAGGATAAATGTCCTGTCCTTCCCTTCTGCTGTCTTTTATCTTACTGAGGTGGTATGTATGATACCTATGTACATTGAAAACACCACCAGACAATGTTATAATTTTTGGTTTAAGCAGTAATTTGTATTTTGAAGAACACAAAGAATTATATTTTATATCTATTCATATATTTACCATTTCTTTTTTTTTTAAGTTGAAGTAGAGTTGACTTACAAGGTTGTTAGCTTCAGATGGACAGCAAAGTGATTCAGTTATACATATATATCTATTCTTTTTTCCATTTTAGGTTATTACAATATATTAAATATCGCTTCCTGTGCTATACAGTAAATCCTTGTTGATATCTATTTTATATGTAGCAGTGTATATCTGTTAATCCCAAACGCCCAATTTATCCCTTTCCTACCCCATTTCCCCTTTGGTAACCATAAGCTTGTTTTCCATGTCTGTGAGTTTATTTCTGTTTGGTAAATAAGTTCATTCATTTGTATCATTTTTTAGATTCCACATATAAGTGATATCATATGCTATGGCTTTCTCTGTCTGACTTACTTCACTTAGTATGATACTCTTCATTTGTTCCTGAAGTTGCAAGTTTCTCTCATACCATTTTCTTTTAGTTTGAAAAAACTTTCTTTAGAATTTACTGTAGAGTAGGTTCTGTCTGAATCAAATTATCTTAGTGTTTCTTTACATAAAATGTGTTTATTTTACCTTCATTGTTAAAAGATGCATTCATTGTACAAAGTTTAAAGTATTGATAGCTTGAGTTGCCAGGTTTAAAAAGTATTTTAATATATTAAAGATGTTCCACTGTCTTCTGGCCCCCATTCTTTCTTAAAAAATATATCTATTTAATCTGAGTTTTTTGGAAATATCGCTCCCCTGAATAAAACATGTCGATTTTCTCTAGTTACTTTTAAGATAGTATTTAGCTTTGATTTTCATCAGTTTGATCATGATTTTCCTAGACATAATTTTCTTTGATTTAACCTACATGGGGTTAAGGAGCTAAGTGAATCTACAAAGTTATGGCATACACAAGTTGGGAAGGCCTAGACCATTATTAATCAAAATACACATTTTTACTCCAATCTTCTTGTACTGTTGCACTGGGACTCCAATTACATTTTTGATCATTTTATAGTGTCCACCAACTTAACTCCCTGTTCATTTAAAAAAAAAAAAACTAGTTTTCTTTCTGTTCTTCATATTAGATCATTTCTTTTGAGAGTGGGTCATTCTTATCTCGTTTGATTGCCATGTCTTTTGAGAATGGGTCAAAATTTTTCTGGTTATTTATATGTTGAGTAATTTTGAATGTGATGTTGTGTAGGCTTGCAGTCTTGTTATAATCCTTTGGAGAATGTTCAAGTTTTTAGTTTTTCAGCAGTCTGGTTAGACTAAGACTATAAATTTGGTTTCACTTGGTGGGATGTTGTTCATGTCTTAATTCAATTCTCCCAGCCTATGTTATTTCATGTTAGTTAATACGTGTGGTTCATGGTCTAGAGTAAGATATATATGGGTTCTTGTACAGAAGTTGAGGGTCCCCTTTTGTTGTCCTAATCCTTCCAGGATTTCCTCCTTACTCTCTAGATGCTCAGGTTCCATTCTGTGGTTTCTCTGGCTAGAAAGATAGCTGGGTCTTTATCAAAGTATTAGTTGCCCGTAGTAGTCTCCAAATGAGGCTGCTTCCTGAGGCAGAGCTATGAGGGAAAAAAAAATAGGAAATTATCTCCATGTAGGTTACCTCTCCAAGGTTTGTTGCTCCTTCACATTCTGTCTGCTTCTGTGGTTTTCAACTCCTCAGATAGTTGGGCATTTTTGTTTTGTTTTGTCAAAAGTTTTTAGTTGTAATGAGTGGGATTGTGAATACCACTGTTAAATCTTGGTTTCAAAATTCATTAGTTTGTGATATTGGGTAAAAAACCTAACTTTTCTGAACCTTGATTTTATTACTTGTAAAATGGAGATAACAAATTCATTATTTTGAAGATTAAATGAGATACTATGTATAAAATATATACCTCACAGAGTTTGGCACATCATTTTCTTATTCTACCTTTTAAATTATTAGGCCTAAAAAAGGCTGTTTCCTGGAGTTAAACTGAAATTCCTAATTGGCTCCTTCAGACAGCTGCACTGCTTGGGTCCCTTCCCAATCAGCCTTCACTTTTCTAAGTCAGGTCTAGTGTGGGCTCTCTACTATTCTTGAAGAAAACTGTCTGCACTGTTCTACATGAACATACTTAATTTTGAGTTTTGTATCTCTGCATTGAAAATCAGCAAGAAATAAAATATCAGAGTTGGAAGAAATCTTAGGAACCATTTAGTCAGTCTTCACAGTTTTGTTTTTTTTTTTGACTTGGGTAAAGTCACAAATTGATAGGTAGATCTAGAGCTTAGTTTATTTTTTGACTTGATTTTTTTAATTGAATAAGTTCGATGTGTTACATTGTGCAAGTTTAGTGTACAACATGTTACTTTGATACATTTATATATTTTAATATAATTGCCCATGTAGTGATATTTATCACATTACATAACCACAGTATATCATTACTGTCGATAGTTATTATACTGTGCACTAGATCTCTATGGCTTATTTACGACTTGGTTCAAGTTTGTACCCTTAAACCGAGTAGCCCTCAGTAACAACTGGTAACCACTATTTTGTTCTCCACTGTCTACAGGTTTAAGTTTTTTAGAGTCCACATATAAGTGATATCATACAGTACTTGTCTTTCTCTGTCTGACTTATCGTCTTTAACATAACATGCCCAAGGTCCACCCACACTGCTGCAAATGGGAGAATATCTTCTTTTCTCATGGTTGAATAGTATTCCATTGTGCATATGTACCACATCTTTTTTATTTTGTCCATTCAACTGTTGACGGGCATTTGGGTTGTTTCCATAACTTGACCATTATGAATAATGCTGCATCAAATATGGGAATGTGTATATCTTGTCAAAATCCTTTCTTTGGGGTATATACCCAGAGGTGGAATTGCTTAACTGTATGGTAGATTTATTTCAAAATTTTTGAGGAACCTCCATATTTTTTTCCCATAGTGGTTGGACCAATTTACATTCCTATAACAATATATTAGAGTTTACTTTTCACCACATCTTCACCAGCACCTGCTATCTCGTCTTCTTGATGACAGTCATTCTAACAGGTGAAGTGATACCTCACTGTGGTTTTGATCCACATTTCCTGATGATTAGTGATGTTGAGCATCTTTTCATGTGTCTGCTGGAAATTTTTATATTCTCTTTGGAGAAATGTCAATTAGTTCTGCTCATTTTTTAATCAGGTTGGCTTTTTTTGTTGTTACTGAGCTGACTGAATTCTTTATATGGATATGAACCCCGTATCAGATATATGGTTTGCAAAATTTTTCTCCTTTTCTGTAGATTGTCTTCATTTTGTTGTTTATTTTGCTCTGCAGAAGCTTTTGAGTTTGTAGTCCCATTTGTTGATTTTTTTTAAAATTTTGTTTTTTGTGCTTTTGGCATCATGCCTCCAAAATTATTGCCAAGACCAATATTGATGAGCTTCTTCCCCCAGTTTTCTTATATCAGGCTTTACGTTTAAGTCTTTGATCCATTTTGAGTTAGTTTTTGTAAGTAGTGTGAGATAGGGGTCCAAAATCATTGGTCTGCATGTGTTTCTCCAATTTTCCCCAGCACTATTTATTGAAAGACTATCCTTTCCCCATTGGGTATCCTTGATTCCCTTGTCAAATATTAGTTGACCATATATGCTGAGATTTAATCGTGGGTTCTCTATTCTGTTCCATTGGTCAATGTATCTACTTTTGTGTCAGTACCATACTGTTTTTATTACTATGGATTTGTAGTATAGTTTGAAATCTGGAAGCATGATTTTTGATACTATTGTGAATGGGATGGTTTTCTTTATTTTTTTTCAGAGGCTTCATCATTAGTATAGAGGAATACAACTGATTTCTCTATGTTGACTTTATATTCTGCCACTTTACTGAATTTGTTGATTAACCCCAACAGTTTTCTTTTGACAGAGTTTTTGGCATTTTAATTTTTTGTCTTGCCTAATTGCTCTAGCTAGGACTTAAAGTACTATACTGAATAGGAGTGGTGAGAGTGGGCATCTGTGCCTTGTTCTTGATCTTAGGAAAAACACTTTTGGTTTCTCTGAATTGAGTATAATGTTAGTTGTGAGTTTGTTATATATGGCCTTCAGTATGTTGAGGTATGTTCCTTTTGCTAAGTGTTTTTTGTTTTGTTTTGTTTTTTAATGAAAGAATGTTGTATTTTGCCAAATGCTTTTTCAACATCTATTAAGATGATCATGTGATTTTTATTTATCATTTTGTTGATGTGATGTGTTACATTTATTAATTTGCATATGTTGAACTATCCTTCTATCCCAGGGAAAAATCCCATTTGGTCATGGTGTATAATCTTTCTATTGTGTTATGAATTTGGTTTTCTGAAATTTTGTTGAGAATTAATGCATCTATGTTTATCAGGGATATTAGTTTTTAGTTTTCTTGTGGTATCCTGGGTTTAGTATCAAAGTAGTGCTGGCCTTATAGAATGAGTTTGTGTTCCCTCCTCCTCAATATTTTGGAATAATTTAAGAGGGACTGGTGTCAATTCTTCTTTAAATGTTTGCTATAATTCTCCAGTGAAGCTGTCCGCTCTGGAGTTTTCTGTGTTGAGTATTTTGATTACTGATTCAATCTCTTTACTTGTAATTGGTCTGTTCAGATTTTCTATTTCTTCCCGATTCAGTCTTGGTAGGTTGTGTTTCTAGAAATGTACCATTTCTTCTAGGTTATGTAATTAATGTACTGGCAAATAATTGTTCATAATAGTCTCTTATGATTCCATGCATTTGTAGTATCACTTGTAACATCTCCACTTTCATTTCTAATTTTATATCAGTCTTTTTCTTTGCTTAGTTTAGTTAAATATGTGTCAATTCTATTTTTCTGAAGAAACAGATCTTAGTTTTGTTGAGTCTTTCTATTGTTTTTCTAGTCTCCATTTCATTTATCTCTGCTCTGATCCTTATTGTTTCCTTCCTTCTGCTAACTTTGAACTTAATTTGTTCTTTTTCTAGTTCCTTGAGGTATAAAGTTAGGTTGTTTGAGATCTTTCTAATTTCTTACTATATGCATTTATTGCTATAAACTTTAGCCTTAGAACTGCTTTTGCTGCATCCCACCGTATTTGATATGTTGTTTTCATTTTCATTTGTTTCGTGGTAAGTTTTTGTTTTTGTTTTTTTTTGCGGTACGCGGGCCTCTTACCACTGTGGCCTCTCCTGTTGTGGAGCACAGGCTGCAGACGCACAGGCTCAGTGGCCGTGGCTCACGGGCCCAGCCACTCCGCGGCATGTGGGATCCTCCCAGACCAGGGCACGAACCCGTGTCCCCTGCATCGGCAGGCGGACTCTCAACCACTGCGCCACCAGGGAAGTCGTGGTAAGTTTTTATTTCCCTTTTTAAAAGATTTTTTTTGGTGTAGTTGCTTTAAAATGTCATGTTACCTTCTGCTGTACAGCAAAGTGAATCAGTTTTGTATATATATCCCCTCTTTTTTAGTTTCCCTTCCCATTTACATCACCACAGAGCACTAAGTAGAGTTCCCTGTGCTATACAGTAGGTTCTCATTAGTTATCCATTTTATATTATAACAAAGTGTATATATGCCAATCCCAATCTCCCAATTCATCCCACACCCCCCCATGGTTGTTTAGGAGTGTGTTTAGTTTTCACATACCTGTACACCTTCTCAATTTCTTCTTGTTGATTTCTAGTTTTATACCATTGTGGTCAGTAAAGATAGCTGGTTTGATTTCAATCTTCTTAAATTTCTAAAATTTGTTTGGTGATCTAGGATAAGATCTTTCCTGGATTATGTTCCTTGTGCACTTAAGAAGAATGTGTATTCTCCTACTGTTGCATGGAATGTTCTGTATATTTCTATTAAGTTGTTCTTTTAATTTTATTGAAGCATTGTTGGTTTACAATGTTGTGTTATTTTTGCTATACAGCAAAGTGACTCATAAATATAAATATATATATATATATATATATATATATATATAATACACATTTGTTCTTCTTCATATTCCTTTCCATTATGGTTTATCATAGGATATTAAATATAGTTCCCTGTGCTACACAGTAGGACCTTGGTTATCATCCATCCTATATATACTAGTTTGCATCTGCTAATCTCAAACTCCCAATCCTTCCTTCCCCTATCCCCTCTCTCCCTTGGAAACCACAAGTCTGTTCTCCATGTCTGTGAGTCTTTGTTTCGTTGATATGTTCATTTGTGTTGTATTTTAGATTCCACATATAAGTGATATCATATGGTATTTGTCTTTCTCTTTCTGACTTACTTCACTTAGTATGCTGATCTCTAGATCCATCCATGTTGCTGCAAATGACATTATTTCATTCTTTTTTATGGCTGAGTAATATCCCATTGTGTGTGTATGTATGCATGTGTGTGTATATATATATATATATAGATAGATAGATAGATACATATATATATATGCACACACACACACACACCACATCTTCTTTATCCATTCATATGTCAGTGGACATTTAGGTTGTTTCCATGTCTTGGCTATTGTAAATAGTGTTACTATGAACACAGGGGTGCACATATCTTTTCGAAGTATAGTTTTATCTGGGTATATGCCCAGGAGTGGAATTGCTGAATCATATGGCAACTCTATTTTTAGTTTTTTAAGGAACCTCCATACTGTTTACTATAATCGCTGTACCAATTTACATTCCCATCAACAGTGTAGGAGAGTTCCCTTTTCTCCAAGCCCCCTCCAACATTTATTATTTGTAGACTTTTTAATGATGGCCATTCTGACTGGTGTGAGGTGGTACCTCACTGTAGTTTTGATTTGCATTTCTCTAATAATTAGCGATGATGAACATCTTTTCATGTGCCTATTGGCCATCTATGTGTCTTCTTTGGAGGAATGTCTACTTAGGTCTTCTGCTCATTTTTCAATTGGGTTGTTTGTTTCTTTGTTATTGAATTGTATGAGCTGTTTGTTTTGGAAATGAAGCCTTTGTCAATCACATCATTTGCTCCCAGTTCATAGGTTGTCTTCTTTTTTTTTTTTTTTTTTTTTTTTTTGCAGTACGCGGGCCTCTCACTGTCGTGGCCTCTCCCGTTGCGGAGCACAGGCTCCGGATGCGCAGGGTCAGTTGCCATGGCTCACGCGGCACGTGGGATCTTCCCAGAACGGGGCACGAACCCGCGTCCCCTGCATCGGCAGGCGGACTCTCAACCACTGCGCCACCAGGGAAGCCCCATAGGTTGTCTTTTTTAAAGTTTGTTTTAAACTGTGGTTCAATTTCAGTGTTTGTTGATTTTCTGTCTGGATGATCTATCCATTGCTAAAGTGAAATACTGAAGTCCCCTAAAATTATTTGGTGTTTTTTCATCCCTTAATATTTGTTATTAAAATCTTAATATCTTTCAATGCTTGGGTGTTGGGAGCATAAATAGTATGATTCTTATATCTTCTTGATGTACTGACCCCTTTTTCATTATATAATGGCCTTCCTTGTTTCTCATTACTTTTTTTTTTTTTTTTTTTGCTTAAAGTCTGTTTTGTCTGACAGAAGTCTGGCTATACCTGCCTTCTCTTCATTTCCATTTGCTTGGAATATCATCTTCCATCCTTTCACTATGGGTTTATGTGTGCCATTAGAGCTGAAATTAGTCTTCTGTAGGCAGGACATAGTTGAGTCTTGTTTTCTGTTTTCGTTTTATTATTATTTTTTATCCATCCAGCCACTCTGTGCCTTTTGATTGGTCACTTCAATCCGTTTATGTTTAGGGTGATTATTAATGTGTAAGGATTTACTACTGACATTTAATCGTTCGTCTTCTGGTTATTTTGTCTCTCCACAGTTTCTTTTTCCTCTGTTTTTGTCTACCTTTGTAAGTTGTTGGTTTTCCATGGTGATTTGCTCAGTCTCCCCTTTAAGTTTCATTTCTCTACTCTAGACTTTTTTCCAGTTTACATAAAATATCTCATAGATAAAATTATCCTTTTTCTGCTGATAGCAAAGTATCTTCATTTGCCTATAAAGGTTCCATCCTTTACTGTTCCCCTTTTATATTTTTAATGTCACAAATTATCTTTTTTATGCTATAATTTTGTTACTAAGTTGGAGTAGGTATAGTTATTTTTAATGTTCTTTTCCTTTAACCTTTATGCTATAGTTAAGGTTTAATATACTATTCCAAAAAAAAAAAATTGCAGTATCCTAATTCTGACAATTTATCATCTTAAACAAAAAGACGAAAGCACAGAAAACTTTGATTAAGCTTGAAGAATTCAACATTTCTTATAAGGCAGGTGTAATTGTGTGGTGAACTCCCTCAGCTTTTCTTTGGGAAAACCTTTACTTCTTCGTATCTCAAAAGTATTAGCTGGCAGTTTTGTTTTTTTTTTTTGCGTTACGCGGGCCTCTCCCATTGCGGAGCACAGGCTCCAGACGCGCAGGCCCAGCAGCCACGGCTCATGGGCCCAGCCGCTCCACGGCACGCGGGATCCTCCCGGACCGGGGCACGAACCCACGCCCCCTGCATCGGCAGGCGGACCCCCAACCACTGCGCCACCAGGGAAGCCCTAGCTGGCAGTTTTTAATCAATATTTTAAATATGTCATTGCACTCTTTTCTGGTCTGTAGGGTTTCTGCTGAGAAATCTGTTCATAGCCTTATGGGGGTACCTTTGTAAGTTACTGTCTTTTTTTTTTCCCCCTGGCTGCCTTTAAAATTATTTTATTGTTGACTTGAAAGTTTTAATATAATGTGTCTTGGTTAAGCTCTTTTTGTGTTGAGATAAGATGTTCTGTTAGCTTCATGGACTTATATATCTAGTTCCTTCCCCAGGTTTGGGAAGTTCTCAACTATTATTTATTTAAATATACCCTCTGCTCCCATCTGTCTTCTTCTTCTTCTGGGATACTCATTCCTAAGTTGGCTTTTCTAATAGAGTCAGATAATTCTTTTAGGTTTTCTTCACTTTTTAGTTCTCTCTCCTCTTCCACCTGAATCGTTTCTATATTTCTATTCTCAAGCTCACTAATTCTCTCTTCTATATGATCTGCTCTATTTCCAATGCATTCTTCATCTTATTGAGTTCTTCAGCTCCAGAATTTATTTGGTTCCTTTTTAGAATTTCAACCTCTTTGGTAAAATACTCCTTCTGTTTGTTCATTTCACTCCTGAGATCACTGTATTTCTTAATAACAGCTATTTAAAATTTTTTACCAGTTAGATTACAGCATTTCACATCTTTGGGGGCAGTTGCTAGAAAATTTTCATTTTCTTTTTGTGATACCATATTACTGTGAGTTTTCATAGTGTTTAGCTGGCAGCCTCTGCTGCCACATGTGAAATAGCACACACTTTTCTTATTTATTTGTTTACTTTGATTCTAACAGTTCAACAGGTTGGTAGTTAGCCTTCCTTTTGTTTTTCAGAAAGTGCTGCTATAGCACGAGTTTTTGGTTTCTCTTAACTATAGCTGACTCACCATTAAGTTTGGTAGCATGTGCATTAAAAAAAAAAGGTGGGGTGGTGGTAGAGTAGGGGGAAAGTGTGTACTTGGCACTTGGGGCTTTGGGCATTCCCATGGCCTGGTAGGGAGATCCTCAAGTTGGGGGTCCCAGAGGTCCATGGGTGTTCCTCTTAACTCCCAGGGCAGATAGCAGGAGATGCTTTCCTTCAGTTATCTTTGTCTGACTACTTTCCTTTGCCTCCCTCCCTCCGTCTCTGCAGTCTCTCTTTGGAGAGAGCAACTGGTCCCTCCAGCTGCAGTGCATGTGACTGACCCCCACTCACCACCTTCACCCTCCATCTCTTCTGCCAGAAAGATTGTGCTGGCTCATTGCTGGACCAGCTGCCACCTCTGCTCTCACCATCTCTCCTGGTGCCAGCTCCACTGCCACTTACCTCACTCTGTTGCCTCCTCCATGGTCTAATCTATCCCCTTGCAGGTGCAGAGGTGAATGGATCTCTTGATTGTACTGATATGCTGTGCAGAGGTGTTTTTTTTTTTTTTTTTCCTTCTTCTGGCTATGGATGTCCAATTAGTTGTAAATCAAAGGGGGAGAGAAAAAGGGAGCTATTCACAGTGCCATGATGCTGAATTCACTCTGGGCTAGTTTCTCCTTACTCTTCCAACTCCTGTGTCTGTTTTGAAAACCAGTATCTATATACTCATCTTGAGATCTTAAAGGGAGGCAACCATTTCCACTTCAGATCTATACAGATGTGAAGAGTTCTTTGTTAAATTTTATCCAGGGATCTCAGAACTTAAACAGATGTGAGAAATTTAGGTTAACTGTTCTGCCTAATGTGTATATCCAATAATTAACCAAATCCTTAAAGTAGCCTAAAAATTGTTCCCATATCTATTTTGAACTTCTCAAAACAGAAGAAAGTCTGCTTTTGTGGGGAGGGCATGGTCCTTTTCTAGATACCCAGAAGTGAGACTGGTGGAGCAGAGTTCTTTCTAACTAAAATGCTGTGCTATGGTTGAGTTACTGGCATTATCAGTCTTGGACCCTAGCTAAGACTCTCTAAACGAAGATTATAGTTTTGGTTGAATGTGTAACAGATAGCTTTACCCAATCTTTCCATATCTAAGTGCCATGTAGAGAGACTTGTTAGGGAGAATGATTTGTGGTAAGGCTGCTGTAAGGACTATGGTAGCTCTGAATTCATTTTTGTGCACCAAGGGTGGGGACAAGTTGCTATATCTGTACCAGACAGACAGATGTTTAAAGGGGGTTATCAATTACTATTCTGAGAGGACAATATCATTTTGAACACAGTCACAGGTAGTTCAATTCAACCATAGTTAAGGTAGTAAATATTTCTGCTTTTAAAATATTGCCTCCCAAAATGTGGGCTGACAGAAATAGTATCTGATGCTATATAAATAACAATGTAGGGCATGTGCTATATTACTGCACACCCTAGCTCTGGCACTACTCTTGTTATTCTTGTCTCTTTGTTTGTCATTCTCCCAGAGAGTCTGTAAGCTGCTTGAAGGAAGAAATCATGTACTGTTAATCTTTGTATCCCCAGAGTGTAACTTAATGTCTGGCACAACGTAGGTTCTTTTATTTTTTGAATTAATTAAAAAACAGTATCAAAGGCTACAACTAAAGACACAATTAGCCAGTACCTCCTATAATGAGTCTGGATGGACTGTGGAGATCTGATCTATTCTTCATATTTAAAATCTCTACATAACTTTATATACTAACTGGTTAAAACTACCAGGAAGGAAATAAAAGTAATGCAAGTTTTAGTATCTCCTCCTTAGAAGCTACTGGGAAGACTATACAGATCTTTCATAGATTTTGTTTAACTGAATTATGTCACATCCTCTAGTTCTTTGGGGAGAATCTAAATAGACTGTAACCTCAGTAAAGGTAGATACCACACATATTTTGGCAACCACTTTATCTTCAGTGCCAGTAATGGTGCCTGACACATAACAGATATTTAATTGTTGAATTAATCACTGAGCCTTTTTGTTGGCTTACACTGAGCCTTTCTAAAAATGATATAGGGAAACATATTAATGGGCACAAGTATAAGATAAATGTATAAAAAATAGAGCAAGGAGAAAATGGGTACAAAGAATAAGTGGAATAAGTTGTAAGACAACTGTACAAAAATACAGGAAATGTCTTGTACAGTTGTTAGATACGGGCCTCTTTTTTATTCTGTACTTTAAAAATGTCAATACCAAAACAAAAAATCAAACCAGTAACACTGTAATAGATGCTATCAGTGCTCTGCCTATACTGCCTAACCATTACAGTATGTTCCAGCCAGCATTCAGGTGACCCTACCTGACACTGTGCCTAGGACTCTTTCCC
>NW_006786963.1:1068164-1081741 GCF_000442215.2 Lipotes vexillifer
GGCCTCTTTCCCCCAGACTTCAGAAGGCAGACAGAAATGCTGAGAACATAACACCCCAGAGAAGCCTCAAGTAAAGACTAGCAGTAGTTGGTATACAAATATCTCTACTCCCCCAACATTTGGGAGTGACTGTTGTAAGGCGTGTGTGTGTGTGTGTTTGCTTATTCCATATGAATTTTATTTATGTATTTATTTTTAACATCTTTATTGGAGTATAATTGCTTTACAATGGTGTGTTAGTTTCTGCTTTATAACAAGTGAATCAACTATATATATATACGTATATCCCCATATCCCCTCCCTCCCATCCTCCCTAACCCACTCCTCTAGATGGTCACAAAGCACCGAGCTAATCTCCCTGTGCTATGTGGCTGCTTCCCACTAGCTATCTATTTTACATTTGGTAGTATCTGTATGTCCATGCCACACTCTCACTTCATCCCAGCTTACATTTCCCCCTCCCCATGTCCTCAACTCTATTCACTACATCTGTGTCTTTATTCCTGTCCTGCCCCTACGTTCTTCAGAACAATTTTTTTTTTTTTTTTAGATTCCATATATATGTGTAAGCATACAGTATTTGCCTTTCTCTTTCTGATTTACTTCACTCTGTGTGACAGACTCTAGGTCCATTCACCTCACTACAAATAATTCAATTTCGTTTCTTTTTATGGCTGAGTAATATTCCATTGTATATATGTGCCATATCTTCTTTATCCATTCATCCGAAGATGGGCACTTAGGTTGCTTCCACGTCTGGGCTATTGTAGAGCTGCAGTGAACATTGTGGTACATGACTCCTTTTGAATTATAGTTTTCTCGGGATATATGCCCAGCAGTAGGAATACTGGGTTGTATGCTAGTTCTAGTTTTAGTTTTTTAAGGAACCTCTATACTGTTCTCCATAGTGGCTGTATCAATTTACATTCCCACCAACAGTGCAAGAGGGTTCTCCTTTCTCCACAATCGCTCCAGCATATATAGTTTGTAGATTTTTTGATGATGGCCATTCTAATTGGTGTGAAGTGATACCTCATTATAGTTTTGACTTGCATTTCTCTAATGATTACTGATGTCGAGCATCCTTTCATTTGTTTGCTCGCAATCTGTATATCTTCTTCAGAGAAATGTCTATTTAGGTCTTCTTTCCATTTTTGGATTGGGCTGTTTGTTTTTTTGATATTGACCTGCATGAGCTATTGTAAATTTTAGAGATTAATCCTTTGTCATTTGCTTCATTTGCAAATATTTTCTCCCATTTTGAGGGATGTCTTTTTGTCTTGTTTATGTTTCCCTTTGCTGTGCAAAAGCTTTTAAGTTTCATTAGGTCCCATTTGTTTATTTTTGTTTTTATATCCATTTCTTTAGGAGGGGGGTCAAAGAGGATCTTGCTGTAATTATGTCATAGAGTGCTCTGCCTATGTGTTCCTCTAAGAGTTTGATACTGTCTGGCCTTACATTTAGGTCTTTAATCCATTTGGAGTTTATTATCATGTGTGGTGTTAGGGAGTGTTCTAATTTCATTCTTTTACAAGTAGCTGTCCAATTTTCCCAGCACCACTTATTGAAGAGGCTGTCTTTTCTCCATTGTATATTCTTGCCTCCTTTATCAAAAATAAGTGAACCATATGTGAGTGGGTTTATCTCTGGGCTTTCCATCCTGTTCCATTGATCTATATTTCTGTTTTTGTGCCAGTACCATACTGTCTTGATTACTGTAGCTTTGTAGTATAGTCTGAAGTCTAGGAGCCTGATTCCTCCAGCTCCATTTTTCTTTCTCAAGATTGCTTTGTCTGTTCAGGCTCGTAGTGTTTCCATACAAATTGTGAAAATTTTTAGTTCTATTTCTGTGAAAAATGCCATTGGTATTTTAATAGGGATTGCATTGTATCTGTAGCTTGCTTTGGGCAGTATAGTCATTTTCACAATGTTGAGTCTTCCAATCCAAGAACATGGTATATTTATCCATCTGTTTGTATCATCTTTAATTTCTTTCATCACTGTCTTATAGTTTTCTGCATACAGGTCTTTTGTCTCCTTAAGTAGGTTTATTCCTAGGTATTTGGTTCTTTGTATTGCAAAGGTAATTGGGAGTATTTCCGTAATTTTTCTTTCAGATTTTTCATTATTAGTATATAAGAGTGCAAGAGGTTTCTGTGCATTAATCTTGTATCCTGCTACTTTACCAAATTCATTGATCAGCTCTACTAGTTTTCTGGTAGCAGGTTTAGGATTCGCCATGTGTAGTATCATGTCATATGCAAACAGTGACAGTTTTACTTCTTCTTTTCTGATTTGGATTCCTTTTGTTTATTTCTCTTCTCTGATTACTGTGGCTAAAACTTCCAAAACTATGTTGAATAATAGTGGTGAAAGTGGACAGCCTTGCCTTGTTCATGTTCTTAGAGGAAATGGTTTCAGTTTTTCACCATTGAGAAAGATACTGGCTGTGGGTTTGTCATATATGGCCTTCATTATGTTGAGGTAAGTTCCCTCTATTCCTACTTGCTGGAGAATTTTTATCTAAATGGGTGTTGAATTTTGTCGAAGGCTTTTCCTGCATCTATTGAGATGATCATATGGTTTTTTATCCTTCAATTTGTTGATGTGGTGTATCACATTGATTGATTTGCATATATTGAAGATTCCTTGGATAAACCCCACTTGATCATGGTGTATGATCCTTTTAATTGCTGTTGGATTCTGTTTGCTAGTATTTTGTTGAGGATTTTTGCATCTATATTCATCAGAGATACTGGCCTGTAGTTTTTTTGTGACATCTTTGGTTTTGGTATCCGCGTGATGGTGGCCTCATAGAATGAGTTTGAGAGTGTTCCTCCCTCTGCTATAGTTTGGAAGAGTTTGAGAAGGATAGGTGATAGCTCTTTTCTAAATGTTTGATAGAATTCGCCTGTGAAGCCATCTGGTCCTGGGCTATTGTTTGTTGGGAGATTTAATCACAGTTTCAATTTCAGTGTTTGGTCTGATTATATTTTCTGTTTCTTCCTGGTTCAGTCTCAGAAGGTTGTGCTTTTCTAAGAACTTGTGCATTTCTTCTAGGTTATCCATTTTATTGGCATATAGTTGCTTGTAGTAATCTCTCATGATCCTTTGTATTTCTGCAGTGTCAGTTCGTACTTCTCCTTTTTCACTTCTAATTCTGTTGATTTGAGTCTTCTCCCTTTTTCTCCTGATGAGTCTGGCTAATGGTTTATCAATTTTGTTTATCTTCTCAAAGAACCAGCTTTTAGTTTTATTGATCTTTGCTATCGTTTCCTTCATTTCTTTTTCATTTATTTTTGATTTGATCTTTATGATTTCTTTCCTTCTGCTAACTTTGGAGTGTTTTTGTTCTTCTTTCTCTAATTGCTTTAGGTGTAAGGTTAGGTTGTTTATTTGAGATGTTTCTTGTTTCTTGAGGTACGATTGTATTGCTATAAACTTCCCTCTTAGAACTGCTTTTGCTGCATCCCATAGGTTTTGGGTCATCATGTTTTCATTGTCATTTGTTTCTAGGTATTTTTTGATTTCCTCTTTGATTTCTTTAGTCTTCTCTTGGTTATTTAGTAGTGTATTGTTTAGCCTCCATGTGTTTGTATTTTTTACAGATTTTTTTCCTGTAATTGATAGCTAGTCTCATAAATACCAATTAAGTCCATCTTGTTTAATGTGTCATTTAAAGCTTGTGTTTCCTTATTTATTTTCATTTTGGATGGTCTGTCCATTGGTGAAAGCAGGTTGTTAGAGTCCCCTACTATGATTGTGTTACTGTCAGTTACCCCTTCTGTGGCTGCTAGCATTTGCTTTATGTATTGAGGTGCTCCTACATTGGGTGCATAAATAGTTACAATTGTTATATTTTCTTCTTGGATTGATCCCTGGATCATTATGTTTTGTTCTTCTTTGTCTCTTATAGTAGTCTTTATTTTAAAGTCAGTTTTTGTGCCAGTACCACTCTGTTATGAGAATTGCTGCTCCAGCTTTCTTTTGATTGCCATTTACATTGAATATCTTTTTCCATCCCCTCACTTTCAGTCTGTATGTGTCCCTAGGTCTGAAGTGGGTCTCTTGTAGACAGCATATATATGGGTCTTGTTTTTGTATCCATTCAGCCAGTCTATGTCTTTTGGTTGGAGTATTTAATCCACTTACATTTAAGATAATTATTTATATGTATATTCCTATTATCATTTTCTTAATTGTTTTGGGTTTGTTTTTGTAGGTCTATTCCTTCTCTTGTGTTTCCTGCCTAGAGAATTTCCTTTAGCATTTGTTGTAAAGCTGGTTTGGTGGTGGTGAATTCTCTTAGCTTTTGCTTGACTGTAAAGGTTTTAATTTCTATATTGAATCTTAATGAAATCCTTGCTTGGTAGAGTAATCTTTGTTGTTGGTTTTTCCCTTTCATCACTTAAATATGTCCTGCCACTCCCTTCTGGCTTGCAGAGTTTCTGCTGAAAGATCAGCTGTTAAGCTTATGGGGAGTCCCTTGTATGTTATTTGTTGCTTTTCCCTTGCTGCTTTTAATATTTTTTCTTTGTATTTAATTTTTGATAGTTTGATTAATATGTGTCTTGGGATGTTTCTCCTTGGATTGATCATATATGGGCCTCTGTGGACTTCCTGGACTTGATTGACTATTTCCTTTCCCACTTTAGGGAAGTTTTCAACTATAATCTCTTCAAATATTTTCTCAGTCCCTTTCTCTTTCTCTTCTTCTTCTGGCACCCCTATAATTCGAATGTTTGTGCGTTTAATGTTGTCCCAGAGGTCTCTGAGACTGTCCTCAGTTCTTTTCATTCTTTTTTCTTTATTCTGTTCTGCAGTAGTCATTTCCACTATTTTATCTTCCAGGTCACTTATCTACTCTTCTGCCTCAGTTATTCTGCTATTGATTTCTTCTAGAGAATTTTTAATTTCATTTATTGTGTTGTTTAACACAATACTTTAGTTGTACTTTAGTTCTTCTAGGTCCTTTTTAAACGTTTCTTGTATTTTCTCCATTCTGTTTCCAAGATTTTATATCATCTTTACTATCATTACTCTGAATTCTTTTTCAGGTAGACTGCCTATTTCCTCTTCATTTATTTGGTCTGGTGGGTTTTTGCCTTGCTCCTTCATCTGCTGTGTATTTCTCTGTCTTTTCATTTTGCTTAACTTACTGAGTTTGGGGACTGCTTTTTGCAGGCTGCAGGTCTGTAGTTCCCATTGTTTTTGTTGTCTGCCTCCAGTGGCCCAGGTTGGTTCAGTGGGTTGTGTAGGCTTCCTGGTGAAGGGGACTGGTGCCTGTGTTCTGGTGGATGAGGCTGGATCTTGTCTTTCTGGTGGGCAGGACCACGTCCGGTGGTGTGTTTTGGGGTGACTGTGAACTTATTATGATTTTAAGCAGCCTCTCTGCTAATGTGTGAGGTAGTGTTCCTATCTTGCTAGTTGTTTGGCATAGGGTGTCCAGCACTGTAGCTTGCTGGTCGTTGAGTGGAGCTGGGTCTTAGCATTGAGATGGAGATCTCTGGGAGGGCTTTTGCCATTTGATATTACATGGAGCTGGGAGTTCTCTGGTGGCCCTATGCCCTGAACTCAGCTCTGCCACCTCAGAGGCACAGGCCTACACCCGGCCAGAGCATGAATACCCTGTCAACCACATGGCTCTCTTTGGGCTTAAGCCGTGTGTTTTTATCATTTCCCAGAGTTTCTCTGTGAAATTAAGTTTCAGTAGCTCGCTATGGTAGATTTTTCATCTCTTTCCATTTTCTATATTACCTTACCACTTCTTTGCCAGTTTTACTCTAATCCTTGTCTCAGAGGGTGTTTTGGGGAAAGCAAAATAAGGTAGACATACATGTAAATCAAAGTGAGATTCCAAATATGACAAGATTAAAATAAACCATTATGGCAGAAAGAACATTATTGTGAAAAAAGCTTTTTCATGGATACTCCTAAAGTGGGCAGGAAATATGGGGATATATGTATATGTATACTTGATTCACTTTGTTATAAAGCAGAAACTAACACACCATTGTAAAGCAATTATACTCCAATAAAAATGTTAAGAGAAAAATACTCTGATGACACTGATCAGACAATATCTTTGACTCCTATGTCCCTGATAGCTTCTCACTATGAGAAGAATTTGAGGAAGGAAATATAACATTATTTAGTCCATCTGCTAATAGCAAAGCTTCCTACTTTTTATTTAGGATTCTCTACAAATTAGGATTTGGATTATTCTCTTTGCTAACTTGATTACCATTACATTTTCAGCTGAATCCTCATCTACTTTTTTCACTTTGGTTTTACTCATTAGAAAGTTACTGGTCATTAGCTACTTTGTTACAGTTTTGTCTGACATGCTGCTCACTTTCCAAGTCTCTCCACACATTTGGTGTGCCACACATTTTCATTGTAAATTTACCTTTTCAAATAACATTTGTCATACATGATCCCTGTGGAAATTAGCAGCCTTTCCTTTGTTTTCTCCTGAGAAAAGAAAAGAAATAATAAAGGAAAGAATGACGTGGCAACACACTGAATACTTAAGCCAGGCAGACAGTAGAAGGTTTTGATCAGGAGTCTGAGGGACAGTGCCAGTCCACTGTGTATTTGTTGCCCTTGGATACAACTAGTTTTCATGTCTCCTAAGGTCTGCCATACAATTCTGGCAAGTAACTATGCTTAACTTGTTATATCCTTGTTTCTCTTACCATACCCTAATTATTCAATAAAAACAGGAAAACTAAATTCCAGGAAAGTAAGAGTTAACAAAGAATTGAATGAAGTGAGAGATTCAGGCCATGCTTAGACAACTGAAAATAAGCAGATTGTGCCATAGTTGGTCTAGTTATTTTAGCTTCTTTCACAGCTTGTTCAGAGTACCATAGTCTAGCTGTGATTAATTGTTTGCTTATCACTTGCTAATATGGCAGGGGAAAAAATGGGAAAAAAAGAATCAACTATGTTGCCGCAGATTAGGCATGTTATATAAACATAGCAAAACGTGAGTTTTTAAATGGTGATGAATCGGTACAAACCATCAGTGTGAAAAATTCAGTATTTCTCAACACCTACCATCTTCTCTGCTCTCCCTTCCTCCAAAATCCTCCTTTTCACACATCCGATAATGTGTTCGCTTTGGTATGTACCAAAGTTGTCAGCTTGTTTACATATGGTAAACACTATATCTAAATGTTAATGGAGAAACAAAAGTTGCTTCTATCTCATTTAGTTAAGGCAATATCATTCAGAATCTTAGAAAGAAGTAGGTTAAAAGAGTATAGTTCCCTGGGGATAGAGATCAACACAGTGTTGGAGAGTAGGAGGACTATTCTAGAGGATTTTATTAATAATAAACATTCACTGAAAACTCATTTAGTGTTAAACTCACTACTAAGCCCCCTTTGTACCATTCCTTGCTTAATCCTCACAATAATTTTGAGGTTAAAAAAATGTTATTGTCGTCTCCAAAAGAAGGAATTGAGGCAGAGAAACTAGTTTCTCAGAGAGTAAATGGTAGAAGTTTAATTTTTACTCAGACAGACTGATTACAGAAACAACCACCTCAATAAAGACCCAGTGTTCAGGGGGTCAGGTGACTGTACCTCACGGATAGCTCACTGCAAAATGAGAGAAGAGAAAGGGGAATCTAGAACTCTTCAGAAGCTGGATCTGAGGAGAGAAAGATGTTGGTTTTAGCACTTCCAGAATTTCTTACGTTACCAAAGAAGAGATTTCCTAGGAACACCAAAAAGACAAATATTGGATCACAAATGGCTTGGATCTAGGCATCAAAGTCAGTTATTCAAGAAAACATTTTATATCAACTAAGAGATGAGACCCATACATGCTTGTTTAGCATCTTATGAATGGATTTCCCAGATGTCATTAGCACCTTAAAAATAGATCCTACATTAAGACAGGTCCTTTATTTTCCTTAACACTAGATTGTTTCTGAATTGTGAACACACTTCTAAAAGGGTAAGAAAACTAAGGAGTAGGGCTAGCCATCCAGACCATGCTTACCTAACATGGGACATTAAGCCCATTGCTTTTTTTTTTTTTAACATCTTCATTGGAGTATAATTGCTTCACAATGGTGTGTTAGTTTCTGCTTTATAACAAAGTGAATCAGTTATACATATACATATGTTCCCATATCTCTTCCCTCTTGCATCTCCCTCCCTCCTACCCTCCCTATCCCACCCCTCTAGGTGGTCACAAAGCACCAAGCCGATCTCCCTGTGCTATGCAGCTGCTTCCCACTAGCTATCTATTTTACGTTTGGTAGTGTATATATGTCCATGCCACTCTCTCACTTTGTCACGGCTTACCCTCCCCCGCCCATATCCTCAAGTCCATTCTCTAGTAGGTCTGTGTCTTTATTTCCATCTTGACCCTAGATTCTTCATGACCTTTTTTTTTTTCCTTAGATTCCATATATATGTGTTAGCGTACAGTATTTGTTTTTCTCTTTCTGACTTACTTCACTCTGTATGACAGACTCTAGATCCATACACCTCCCTACAAATAACTCAATTTCGTTTCTTTTTATGGATGAGTAATATTCCATTGCATTTATGTGCCACATCTTCTTTATCCATTCATCTGTTGATGGACACTTAGGTTGCTTCCATGTCCTGGCTATGGTAAATAGAGCTGTAGTGAACATTGTGGTACATGACTCATTTTGAATTATGGTTTTCTCAGGGTATATGCCCAGTAGTGGGATTGCTGGGTCATATGGTAGTTCTATTTGTGGTTTTTGAAGGAAACTCCATCCTGTTCTTCGTAGTGGCTGTATCAATTTACATTCCCACCAACAGTGCAAGAGGGGTCCCTTTTCTCCACACCCTCTCCAGCATTTATTGTTTCTAGCTTTTTTGATGATGGCCATTCTGACCCGTGTGAGATGATATCTCATTGTAGTTTTGATTTGCATTTCTCCAATGATTAATGACGTTGAGCATTCTTTCATGTGTTTGTTGGCAGTCTGCATATCTTCTTTGGAGAAATGTCTATTTAGGTCTTCTGCCGATTTTTGGATTGCGTTGTTTGTTTTTTTGTTATTGAGCTGCATGAGATGCTTGTAAATTTTGGAGATTAATCCTTTGTCAGTTGCTTCATTTGCAAATATTTTCTCCCATTCTGAGGGTTGTCTTTTGGTCTTGTTTATGGTTTCCTTTGCTGTGCAAAAGCTTTGAAGTTTCATTAGGTCCCATTTGTTTATTTTTGTTTTTATTTCCATTTCTCTAGGAGGTGGGTCAGAAAGGATCTTGCTGTGGTTTATGTCCTAGAGTGATCTGCCTATGTTTTCCTCTGAGAGTTTGATACTGTCTGGCCTTACATTTAGGTCTTTAATCCATTTGGGTTTATTTTTGTGTATGGTGTTAGGGAGTGTTCTAATCTCATACTTTTACATGTAGCTGTCCAGTTTTCCCAGCACCGCTTATTGAAGAGGCTGTCTTTCCTCCACTGTATATTCTTGCCTCCATTATCAAAGATAAGGTGATCATATGTGTGTGGGTTTATCTCTGGGCTTTCTATCCTGTTCCATTGATGTATATTTCCGGTTTTTTGCTAGTACCATACTGTCTTGATTACTGTAGCTTTGTAGTATAGTCTGAAGTCTGAGAGCCTGATTCCTCCAGCTCCGTTTTTCATTCTCAAGATTGCTTTAAGCCCATTGATTTTCATGACATTTTGCAATACTTCAAAAATTGTTTCAAATCTCAGCTTTAATTTGACCCTGTAGATAAGAACAGAACAACAACAAAAAGTAGCTTTCTTTTGCTGTGTAATCCAGGTAGCTGTAGAAGAAGTAAGAAACAACATGGTTAGTATTTTTGAAATGGAGCAATATTGAATAATGAGCAGAAACCATTTTTATAAGCCAACAAATGGGGGAAAATATGGTAATTTATGTATTATTATTTTTACAGATGCTTTATAGGAAAAGAAACATTTGAGAATGTTACACATCCTTTTCTTCTCTTGGATATTTGCAATGCATAGTTACATATAAAAGCCCTTCAGTAAAGAAATCCTACTAATTTTGTATAACTCCCTGTATCCCAAACATATTTGAGACCTAGAATCTATTTTTGAATAACGCCTTTTAATATCTAACTGTTGACTCTCAGATCCCATTTAGGGAAAATTTTATATGATTCAATCACTTCATTTTTTATAAGAATAAATTAAGTGGTAATTCAGATGCAGACAAATATTATTTGAGTCCTCGCTATGTGCCATGCAGTATTCTAGGTACTTGGTAATGACAAAAATCTCTGCCCTTATAGAGGTTGATATTCCTCTTGACAGGTTGTCTTCTCTGGCCAGTACTGGCAGAGCAGCCTCATTGATAATCAAGAGACTTCATTCTCTGACTTTCAGAGCCTTCTGAAGAATCAAACCAATATTTCAAAGAGATTAAGAACTGAAGGGAACATATCCATTCAAATCCAATACTTCAGATTTAATGAAGCCTGTATCAGAATGAGATATAAGATATCAAATTACATTTCTTTAGTCCAACATAGCCTAATAAATCAGTCACATTTAATAAATGTTTATCTTGTTTTAATCACCATTTAGTATGTTTCAGTGGTCTCATCTGTCTAAGTGGTTCACTTCAATATTTATTAGATATTATTTCCATTTCTAAAGAAATCTATACATCTTTATTTTGACAATTCAAATTTACTTGGCCCACTTCTGCAATCTTAATTATGTTTTTCTATCTAATTTTGAAATATAAATTCCTACATCTTCACAATTAAATCATTACTAAGTAACATAATTTTGGTGTTGATGTCCTGTAGTACAATAACAAATTGCAGACATGGTTCATCATTGCTGGATTTGGAAGTTCTTAAAGGGGAGGTGATCTTGTTAAGCTTCCCAATTAAAACAAAATTACATAACATCAGTTATAAAAAGGTAACCAACAGTAATTTTATATTATGTATTTGACAATTCTCAGATTTTAATTAGTAAATGGTAAATGAAAATACTAAGCAATTTCAAGGAATGTCATCATTCTAGAAGTCTAGACAAAGAGCATATTAAGGTGTGGATTTTCAGGCACTTCTGAATTCCAATCTGCTTAATAATTTTATTGTTGATATTATTTTCTAATGAAATGTGTTGGATCTGCATTATTTCTGGAGCACTGATCTGCATTAGGAATGTCTAGAAAATAAGTAGCTATTGTGAAATGAAACCAGATTATTGTAAATCACAACCTTTGCTTTAGATGAATAAGCTATCTGAAGACAGATTTTAAATCAACTCTATTTTTTTCCTATTACAGATTATTTATTGAAATGTAGTTGATTTACAATATTAGTTTCAGATGTACAGCATAATGATGCAGTATTTTTATAGATTATACACCATTAAAAGTTATTACAAAATAATGGCTATAATTCCCTGTGCTATACCATATATCATTATTGTTTATTTATTTTATACTTATTAGTTTGTATCTCTTAATCCCATGGCCCCTATCTTGCCCCTCTCCCTGTCCCTCTTCCCACTGGTAACCACTAGGTTGTTTTCTGTTTATCTGTGAGTCTGTTTCTGTTTTGATATATATATTTGCTTATTTTTTAGGTTCCATATATTAGTGATATCACAGAGTGTCTTTCTCTGAGTAATATTCCATTGTACATATATACCACATCTTCTTTACCCATTCATCTGTTGATGGACACCTGGGTTGCTTCCATATATTGGCTATTGTAAACATTGCTGCTATGAACACTGGGGTGGGTGTATCTTTTCAAATTATTGTTTTCATTTTTTTCCAGATATATACCCAGGAGTGGAACTGCTGGATCATATGGTAGTTCTATTTTTAGTTTTTAAAGAAACCTCCATACTCTTTTCCATAGTGGCTGCACCACTTTACATTCCCACCAACAGTGTAGGAACGTTCCCTTCACTCCATATCCTCACCAACATTTGTTATTTATAGACTTTTTTGATGATAGCCATTCTGACAGGTATGAGATAATCTCTTATTTTTGTTTTGATTTGCATTTTCTAATGATTAGCAATGTTGAACATCTTTTCATGTGCCTGTTAGCTATCTGTATGTCTTCTTTGGAAAAATTTCTATTTGGGTCTTCTGAATATTTTTGGATTGCATTTCTTTTTTTATATTGACTTGTATGAGCTGTTTATGTATTTTGGGTATTAACTCCTTGTCGGTCGCATTGTTTGCAAAAATTTTCTCCCATTTCACGGTTTTTTTTATTTTGTTGATAGTTTCCTTTGCTGTGCAAAAGTGTTTATGTTTAACTAGGTCCCTTTTTTTTAATTAAAAAATTTTTTTTGCTTTTATTTCTTTTGATTTAGAAGACTGATCCAAAAAAATATTGCTACAGTTTACATTAAAGAGTGTTATGCCTGTGTTCTCTTCTAGGAGTTTTATGGTTTCAGGTATCACATTTAGGTCTTTAATCCATTTTGCATTTATTTTTGTATACGGTATAAGGAAATGTTCTAATCTCATTGTTTTACATGTAGTTGTGCAGTTTTTCCAGCACCACTTATTGAAGAGACTGTCTTCTCTGTTATATATTCTTGACTCCTTTGTTGTAGATTAATTGACCATAGATGTATGGGTTTATTTTGGTGCTCTCTATTCTGTTCCACCGAACTGTGTGTCTACTTTTGTGCCAGTGCCATGCTGTTTTGATGACTGTAGCATTTAGTATAGCCTGAAGTCAGGGAAAGTCATAGCCCCAGCTCTGTTCTTTTTTCTCAAGATTGTTCTGGAGATTTGGGGTCTTTTGTGGTTCCATATAAATTTTAGGATTATTTGTTCTTGTTCTGTGAAAAATGTCATGGGTATTTTGATAGGAATTACAATCTGTAGATTGCTTTGGGTCATATAGCCACTTAAACAATATTAATTCTTCTAATCCAGGAGCACAGGACAGCTTTCCATTTCTTTATATCATCTTCAATTTCCTTCCTCAGTGTTTTATAGCAGGGGTCCCCACCCCCTGGGCCACACAGCAGGAAGTGAGTGGTGGGCAAGCGAGTGACGCTTCATCTGCTGCTCCCCATTGCTTGCATTACCGCTTGAATAATTCCCTTCCTCCCCGCCATGGAAACACTGTCTTCCATGAAACCAGTCCCTGGTGCCAAAAAGGTTGGGGACCACTGTTTTATAGTTTTCAGAGTATAGGTCTTTCACTTCCTTGGTTAAGTTTATTCCTAGGTATTTTATCCTTTTAGATGTAATATTAAATGGGATTTTTAAAAATTTTCTTTTTGATGGTTCATTACTTCATAGAATAGCAACAGATTGCTGTATATTAATCTTGTATCCTGCAACTTTACTGAATTCATTTATTCTAATAGTTTTGGGTTTTTTTGGGTTTTTTTTGGTGGAGACTTCAGGGTTTTCTGTAGATAGCACCATGTCATATGCAAATAAAGAAGTTTTACATCTTCCCTTCCAGTCTGAATGACTCTTAATTATTTCTCTTGTCTGACTGCTGTGGCTAGGACTCCCCAATACTATATTTAGTAGAACTGGCAACAGTAAGCATCCTTGTCTTGTTTCTGAATGT
>NW_006786963.1:1081756-1087784 GCF_000442215.2 Lipotes vexillifer
GGGAAAAGACTTTCAGCTTCAGTTTCTAAGCTGACATCCTTATGGGGATTACATTATATATGACTCTTTGTTTTTCTCTTGCTGCCTTTAGAATTCTCTTTACATTTTGTCATTTTAATTATGATGCGTCTTGGTGTGGGTCTATTTGGGACCCTCTTTGCTTCCATAGCGGGATATATCTCTTTCCTTCTTCAGGTTACGGAATTTTTCAGCCATAATTTCCTCCAGTACATTTTTGATCCTGTTCACTTTTTCTTTGCCTTCTGGGACCACCTTATAATGCAAACATTGGTATGTTTACTGTTATCTCGGAGATCTCTTAAACTATTCTCATTCTTAAAAGTCTACTTTTCTTCTTGTTGGTTAGGTGATTTCCATTATTCTATCATTCAGATCACTTACGAGTTCTTCTACATCACTTAGGCTGCTATTCATTCCTTCTAGTGTGTTTTATATTTCAGCTATTGAATTCTTCATTTCTGATCGTGTCTTTCTTAGTTCCTTCTTAAAATTCTCACTGTGTTCATCTCTCCTTCTCCCTTATTAACATTCTTATTACCAATCCTTTGGATTCTTTATCTGGTAAGTTGTTTATTTCTCTTTATTTTTTCATGGTTTTTCTCTTGCTCTTTCAATTAAGCCCAGTTCCTCTGCCTTCTCATTTGCTTAACTTTCACTGCCGCTATAATTTTAGGCAAAACAGTTACTGATTGCGGTCTTGAAGGGGTGTTTTTATGTGGGAGAACCCCTATGTAGACTGCATGTGCACAACCTATGATAGGAGAGCTAGATTTGACATGAACACAAGTCACCTCTTTCCTCTGAGTATGCTGGCAACTATCACTTTGGAAGAAGGTGGGGCTAGAGCTGGGTGTAAGGCAGGACTTACCCTCTTCTCAGTGGCTGTCACCACCCTATCAGGGGCAAGGTCTGATCTCAGTTTGCTGGAGCATAAGCTCTGAGGGTTGGGCCAGAGCTGGCTCTGTTTCCTTTAAGTGTGTGCTTTCTCCTCTCCCAGCACCAGGACCCTTGCTTCAGAGTGGGCGAGTAGAGAAGCAAGGCAGGGGGCTGGTTCAGGCACTCATTCATGTTGGCTTCAGACAGAGGTCTGAGCTGTCTCCAGTGTGCTGCCTGTGCAGGTGCCAGCAACTGTTTCCCTCGCTCCACTGAGATGCAGCCTCAGGTCCAAGTCCCCTTTGTTCCTCACAGCCAATCACTTCCCTCAGGCTCCATTATCCCCACCCTGTTGTGTAGTCACACTGCAGGGTCAGGGGTGCTTCGTGGACTGCTGGTATGTTATCAGGGCTGAGCTATGGCGTCACAGCCACTGACAATCTGTTATGCTTCTGATGCACTGCTTAAGTAAGTGCCAACAGTGGTTGCCACCACCCCACCCAGGCTCTGCCTCAGGAAAGGGTAGCCTCTGCATCCCAAGGTAAGGTTTTTCTCCTTGCTCATGGCAGCTCTAAATCCAGTGCTATGTCATGCCATGGAGTACGTGGGGCTGGAGTTTTCACTCAGCATGGACAGGGCACGCACCGAGGCACTTGCAGGGAACCTGGCAGGCAGTGGAGCAATCTTCAATCTGCCCTCTCTGCCTTGCCTTGAGCACCACTGCATGGACATTCCTCATGAGAGGACTCCAGGCTTCCAATGACACTCCTGTTACTCCCAGCAGTCCTTCAACCAGCCAAAGGGGCTCATATCCCCTGTATAGGATTCCAAGACTAGGGCGCCCAATCTGTGGCTCTCACGGCTCACTCCCCACCCGTGTATTCTCCTTCCTGACCTGATTCTTTTTTGTGCACTCATACCCAATTACATGTGGATCTCTCTTACAGCCTTGATTGTATAGGAGTTTTTCTGCCAGTTTCCAGTTAGCTTTCAGTGAGAATTGTTCCACATATAGACGTATTTTTTTAACATCTTTATTGGAGTATAATTGCTTTACAATGTTGTGTTTGTTTCTGCTATACAACAAAGTGAATCAGCTATATTCATACGTATATCCCCATATATCTTCCCTCTTGTGTTTCCCTCCCACTCCCCCTATCCCACCCCTCTAGTTTGTTGCAAAGCACCAAGCTGATCTCCATGTGCCATGCGGCTGCTTCCCACTAGCTATCAATTTTACATTTGGTAGTGTACATATGTCAATGTTACTCTCTCACTTCTCCCCAGCTTACCCTTCCCCCTCCCCGTGTCTTCAAGTCCATTCTGTACGTCTGAGTCTTTATTCCTGTCCTGCCCCTAGGTTCATCAGAACCATCTTCTTTAGATTCCATATATATGTGTTAGCATACAATATTTGTTCTCTTTCTGACTTACTTCACTCTGTATGACAGTCTCTAGGTCCATCCACTACACTACAAATAACTCAATTTCGTTTCTTTTTATGGCTGAGTAATATTCCATTGTATATATGTGCCACATCTTCTTTATCCATTCACCTGTTGCTGGACACTTAGGTTGCTTCCATGTCCTGGATACTGTAAAGAGTGCAGCAGTGAACACTGCAGTACATGACTCTTTTTGGATTATGGTTTTCTCAGGGTATATGCTCAGTAGTGGGATTGCTAGGTCATATGGTAGTTCTCTGTTTAGTTTTTTAACGAACCTCTATACTGTTCTCCTGGCTGTATCAATGTACATTCCCAACAACATTGCAAGAGGGCTCCCTTTTCTCCACACCCTCCCCAGCATATATAGTTTATAGATTTTTTGATGATGGCCATTCTGATCAGTGTGAAGTGATATCTCATTGTAGTTTGATTTGCATTTCTCTAATGATTAGTGATGTTGAGCATCTTTTCATGTGTTTGTTGGCAATCTGTATATCTTCTTTGGAGAAATGTCTGATTAAGTCTTCTGCCCATTTTTGTATTGGGTTGTTTGTTTTGTGATACTGAGCTGCATGAGCTGCTTGCATATTTTGGAGATTAGCCCTTTGTCAGTTGCTTCATTTGTAAAATTTTCTCCCATTCTGAGGGTTGTCTTTTTGTCCTGTTTATGATTCCTTTGCTGTGAAAAAGGTTTAAGTTTCATTAGGTCTCATTTGTTTATTTTTTGGTTTTGTTTCCATTTCTCTAGGAGGTGGGTCAAAAAGGATCTTGCTGTGATTTATGTCACAGAGTGTTCTGCCTATGTTTTCCTCTAAGAGTTTGATACTGTCTGGCCTTACAGTTAGGTCTTTAATCCATTTGAGTTTATTTTTGTGAATGGTGTTAGGAAGTGTTCTAATTTCAGTCTTTTACATGTAGCAGTCCCGTTTTCCCAGCACCACTTATTGAAGAGGCTGTCTTTTCTCCATTGTATACTCTTGCCTCCTTTATCAAAGATAAGGTTACCATATGTGCATGGGTTTATCTCTGGGCTTCTATCCTGTTCATTGATCTATATTTCTGTTCTCGTGCCAGTACCATACTGTCTTGATTACTGTAGCTTTATAGTATAGTATGAAGACCAGGAGCCTGATTCCTCCAGCTCCATTATTCTTTCTCAAGGTTGTTTTGACTATTCGGGATCTTTTATGTTTCCATACAAATTGTGCAATTTTTTGTTCTAGTTCTGTGAAAAATGCCATTGGGAGTTTGATAGGGATTGCACTGAATCTGTAGCTTGCTTTGGGTAGTAGAGTCATTTTCACAATGTTGATTCTTCCAATCCAAGAACATGGTATATTTAT
The DNA here is from genome assembly GCF_000442215.2 of Lipotes vexillifer. Lineage (NCBI taxonomy): Eukaryota > Metazoa > Chordata > Mammalia > Artiodactyla > Lipotidae > Lipotes > Lipotes vexillifer. The sequence continues at coordinate 1,085,442 of NW_006786963.1, forward strand.
CCATCCCTTTGTATCATCTTTAATTTCTTTCATCACTGTCTTATAGTTTTCTGCATACAGGCCTCTTGTCTCCTTAAGTAGGTTTATTCCTAGATATTTTATTCTTTGTATTGCAAAGGTAAATGGGAGTGTTTCCTTAATTTTTCTTTCAGATTTTTCATCATTACTGTATAGGAATGCAAGAGATTTCTGTGCGATAATTTTGTATCCTGCTACTCTACCTAATTCATTGATTAGCTCTAGCAGTTTTCTGGTAGCATCTTTAGGATTCTCTATGTATAGTATCATGTCATCTGCAAACAGTGACAGTTTTACTTCTTCTTTTCTGATTTGGATTCCTCTTATTTCTTTTTCTTCTCTAGTCTCTGTGGCTAAACTTCCAAAACTATGTTTAATAAAAGTGGTGAGAGTGGGCAACCTTGCCTTGTTCCTGTTCTTAGAGGAAATGGTTTCAGTTTTTCACCATTGAGGATGATGTTGGCTGTGGGTTTGTCATATATGGCCTTTATTATGTTGAGGTAGGTTCCCTCTATTCCTACTTTCTGGAGAATTTTTATCTAAATGGGTGTTGAATTTTGTCGAAAGCTTTTTCTGCATCTATTGAGATGATCATATGTTTTTTCTCATTCAGTTTGTTAATATGGTTTATCACATTGATTGATTTGCATATATTGAAGAATCCTTGCATTCCTGGGATAAACCCCACTTGATCATGCTGTATGCGCCTTTTAATGTGCTGTTGGATTCTATTTGCTGGTATTTTGTTGAGGATTTTTGCATCTCTATTCATCAGAGATATTGCCCTGTAGTTTTCTTTGTTTTGTGACATCTTTGGTTTTAGTATCAGGGTGATGGTGGGCTTGTAGAATGAGTTTGGGAGTGTTCCTCCCTCTGCTATATTTTGGAAGAGTTTGAGAACGATAGGTGATAGCTCTTCTCTAAATGTTTGATAGAATTTGCCTGTGAAGCCATCTGGTCCTGGGCTTTTGTTTGTTGGAAGATTTTTAATCACAGTTTCAATTTCAGTGCTTGGCCTGTTTACACTTTCTGTTTCTTCCTGGTTCAGTCTCAGAAGGTTGTGCTTTTCTAAGAACTTGTGCATTTCTTCCAGGTTGTCCATTTTATTGGCATATAGTTGCTTGTAGTAATTTCTCATGATCCTTTGTGTTTCTGCAGTGTCAGTTCGTACTTCTCCTTTTTCATTTGTAATTCTGTTAATTTGAGTCTTCTCCCTTTTTTCTTGATGCATCTGGCTAATGGTTTATCAATTTTGTTTATCTTCTCAAAGAACCAGCTTTTAATTTTATTGATCTTTGCTGTTGTTTCCTTCATTTCTTTTTCATTTATTTTTGATCTGATTTTTATGATTTCTTTCCTTTTGCTAACTTTTGTTTTTTTTGTTGTTGTTGTTCTTCTTTCTCTAACTGCTTTAGGTGTAAGGTTAGGTTGTTTATTTGAGATGTTTCTTGTTTCTTGAGGTAGGATTGTATTGCTATAAACTTCCCTCTTAGTGCTGCTTTTGCTGCATCCCATAGGTTTTGGGTCATCATGTTTTCATTGTCATTTGTTTCTAGGTATTTTTTGATTTCCTCCTTGATTTCTTCAGTGACCTCTTGGTTATTTACTAGCATATTGTTTAGACTCCATGTGTTTGTATTTTTTACAGTTTTTTTTTTTCCTGTTATTGATGTCTAGACTCATAGCATTGGGGTCAGAAGAGATACTTGATATGATTGATTTCAGTTTTCTTAAATTTTCCAATGCTTGATTTGTGACCCAAGATATAGTCTATCCTGGAGAATGTTCAATGAGCACTTGAGAAGAAAGTGTATTCTGTAGTTTTTGGATGGAATGTCCTTTAAATATCAATTAACTCCATCTTGTTTAATGTGTCATTTAAAGCTTGTGTTTCCTTATTTATTTTCTTTTTGGATGATCTGTCCATTGGTGAAAGCGGGGTGTTAAAGTCCCCTATTATTATTTTGCTATTGTCAGTCAATTTCCCTTTTTATGGCTGTTAGCATTTGCCTTATGTATTGAGGTGCTCCTATGAATGGGTGCATAAATATTTACAAGTGTTTTATCTTCTTCCTGTATTGATCCCTTGATCATTATATAGTGTCCTTCTTTATCTCTTGTAGTAGTCTTTATTTTAAAGTCTGTTTTGTCTGATATGAGAATTGCTACTCCAGCTCTCTTTTGATTTCCATTTGCATGGAATATCTTTTTCCATCCCCTCACTTTCAGTCTGTATGTGCCCTAGGTCTGAAATGGGTCTCTTGTAGACAGGATATATATGGGTCTTGTTTTTGTATCCATTCAGCCAGTCTATGTCTTTTTTTT
>NW_006786963.1:1087801-1119506 GCF_000442215.2 Lipotes vexillifer
TTGGTGGTACGTGGGCCCCCCACTGCCGTGGCCTCTCCCATTGTGGAGCACAGGCTCTGGACGCGCAGGCTCAGCGGCCATGGCTCACGGGCCCAGCCGCTCCGCGGCATGTGGGATCCTCCCGGACCGGGGCCCGAACCCGTGTCCCCTGCATCGGCAGGCGGACTCTTCAACCACTGCGCCATCAGGGAAGCCCCAGTCTATGTCTTTTGGTTGGAGCATTTAAGCCACTTACATTTAAGGTAATTATTAATATGTATGTTCCTATTACCGTTTTCTTAATTATTTGGGGTTTGTTATTGTAGGTCTTTTCCTTCTCTTGTGTTTCTTGCCTAGAGAAGTCCCTTTAGCATTTGTTGTAAAGCTGGTTTGGTGGTGCTGAATTCTCTTAGCTTTTGCTTGTTTGTAAAGGTTTTAATCTCTTCGTGGAATCTGAATGAGATCCTTGCTGGGTAGAGTAATCTTGTTTGTAGGTTTTTCCCTTTCATCACTTTAAATATGTCCTGCCACTCCCTTCTGGCTTGCAGAGTTTCTACTGAAAGATCAGCTGTTAACCTTATGGGGATTCCCTTGTATATTATTTGTTGCTTTTCCCTTGCTGCTTTTAATATTTTTTCTGTTATTTAATTTTTGATAGTTTGATTAATATGTGTCTCAGTGTGTTTCTCTTTGGGTTTATCCTGTATGGAACTCTGTGTTTCCTAGACTTGTTTGACTATTTCCTTTCCCATTTTAGGGGAGTTTTATTCCAATAATCTCTTCAAATATTTTCTCAGACCCTTTCTTTTCTCTTCATCTTCTGGGATCCCTATTATTCAAATGTTGGTACAGTTAATGTTGTCCCAGAGGTCTCTGAAAGTGTCCTCAATTCTTTCCATTCTTCTTTCTGTATTTTGCTCCCTGGCAGTTATTTCCACCATTTTATCTTCCAGCTCACTTATCCATTCTTCTGCCTTGTTATTCTGCTCCTGATTCCTTCTAGAGTATTTTTAATTCCAGTAACTGTGTTGTTCATCACTGTTTATTTGCTCTTTAGTTCTTTTAGATCCTTGTTAAATGTTTCTTGTATTTTCTCCATCCTGTTTCCGAGATTTTGGATAATCTTTACTATCATTACTCTGAATTCTTTTTAAGGTAGGTTGCCTATTTTGTCTTCCTTTATTGGGTCTTGTAAATTTTTACCTTGCTTCTTCATCTGTGACATAATTTTTTGTCCTTTCTTTTTCTTTTTTTTTTGATGGGTGGTGCTGTATTCTTGTCTTACTGGTTGTTTGGCCTGAGACGTCCAGCCTTGGAGTTTTCAGGCAGTTGGATAGAGCTGGGTCTTGATGCTGAGATGAGGACTTCCAGGAGACCTCGCTCCGATTAATATTCCCTGGGGTCTGAGGTTCTCTGTTAGTCCAGCGGTTTGGACTCAGAGCTCCCACCACAGGAGCTCGGGCCTGACCTCTGGCCTGGGAATCAAGATCCCATAAGGTACATGTCGTGGTTTAAAAAAGAAGAAAGAAAGAAAGAAAAAAAGGAGCAGTGCCGTATCAAAGATTTAAAACTAAAATAAAATTGGAAAGATAAAAAAATATATTAGGAAAAGTAAAACTATAATTAAAACAACTGTAACAAGGTAAAATAAAACCACAACAGAAAAAAGAAAAAAAGGGGGGCAGGGGAACAAGGCTAAAGGAGAGAATAATAAAGTATAAAGAATAAAGTAAAATTAGAAAAATAAAAGATTTATTAGGAAAAATAAAAATATTAAAGAATCAACAACAATGAATCAACAAGGTAAAAACAGAACCCCAATGTAAAAGAAAAAAAAAAGCCATGGCTATGTGGGCGGAGTTTAGGCAGGTGTGGAACTTAGGCAGTGGCAGGCTTTAGGGTGGGGGTGCAGCCTAGGCGGGGTAACATTCAAGCGTGAGGTGGGGCCTCTGCTTAGCACCTGTATGGAAGGGGAGAGGCAGCATGTCAAAAGGAGGGCCTCTGGAGTGTGGAGTTCCAGAGTGTGGATGTAGGGCCCTGAGTGAGGGTATGTGGGTGGGGTTTAGGCCCAGCTCGTTGGAAGGGGGTCTCTGAGTGTAGAGGTAGGACCCTGGGTGGAGGTGTAGGGGTGGGTTTAGGGCTCTGTGTGGCAGGAAGGAGGCTCCGAGGGCAGAGGATTAGGCCTGGGAGCCCAACAGTCTTCCTGGTGCCTACGTGGAGAGGGAAAGCACTGGCCACATTCCCTTTCATTCCTTTGTGTTCCCCCTCCCACAACATCTCCCCCAGGGTCTCCCCTGTCGCCACTGGACCCCTAACCGTTGGTGAGTCCTGCTGGGAATAGGAACCCCTCCCCTCCCCCAGCCACCCCTCAGCATTGCCGGTCCCAGAAGTCCAGCCTTTACTTTTGCTCCCCCTTCCCTCCCTCCCACTTCCTCAGGACCCACGCAGCTAGAGGGGCCTTCCGTTAGCAGAGGATCAGGCCCGGGATCTCAGCAGGTTCCTGGCAGCCCAGGTGGGTAGGGGAAACCTGGCCATGCTCCCTCTTGATCCTCTGCCCTCCCAGTGGTTCCCCAGTTTCCCCCTTCGGGTGTGGAATCCCTTTGCTTCCACTTCTCCTCCCCCTTCGCTCCCCCCATGCCCTACCCAGTTGCTGGGGGTTCCTTCCATCCTCTTAGGTGTCCATGATCCCCCACCAGTGCCTCGGAGGTGCCCTCATTGTCTATAGATGTATTTTTGATGAACTCGTTGGGGAAGGTGAGTTCCGTGTCCTACTCTGCCATCTTGATCAATCTCTGAATCAACTTTATTCCAGAGCAAGTCATTTTGTATGAATGGGATTTCAGAAACATTCATCAAATGAGTGAATTAATGAACAAACCAATTATTTCACCAGTGCATGCAGTAGAGAATCCTGGTCATCTTTTAATACCCCTTCTCCAAACTTCCGAAGTTACAAGTTTATAAAGTTCAGAATTATAAGTTTAGGCTATGGGATTCATTTGTTTCTTTAATTGCTTCGTGCTGAGAAAAGTAGGTAATAATTTTGCAGTATACTTTGTTGTAACTACAGCCCAGAAAATAGCCATTTCTGTTCTAGGGGCAATGTGCCTGAGAAGATCTCACAAATACATTTCACTCATTCAAGTGTTGTTATAGGTGCTCTAGATACAGTAGTAAACAAATTAAAAAATTTCTGCCTTATGGATTTTAAATAAAATGGAATGTAGTATAAAGTGTTTTGAATAAAAATAGAGTGGGGGGCTTCCCTGGTGGCGCAGTGCTTGAGAGTCCGCCTGCCGATGCAGGAGACGCGGGTTCGTGCCCCGTTTCGGGAGGATCCCACATGCCGCGGAGCGGCTGGGCCCGTGAGCCATGGCCGCTGAGCCTGCGCGTCCGGAGCCTGTGCTCCGCAAATGGGAGAGGCCACGACAGTGAGAGGCCCGCATAACGCAAGAAAAAAAAAAAAAAATAGAGTGGGATAAGGGATTTAGTGAAGGGGCAGCATGTCTGAAACAAGATGTTCAGGGAAGGATTTTTGATAAGTTAGTTGTATGAGTTGAGCTCTAAAGTAAAGAAACAAGCCCCTCAAGATACCCGGGAAGAGTTTTCCAAGAGAGAAAACAGTGGGTAAAACTGCCTTGAGGCAGAAGACAATGACTAGCAAAGAGGCCAGTTTGTCTTGGAAGAGAGTAAGTAGAAGAAAATTAATAGGAAATGAGGTCAGAGACGTAAGTAGGAGGTGACTAATGTGGGACTTTGTTTGAAATGGGAAACCTGTGGGTATTTTTAAATAGAGTAATGATACCTGACATATTTTTAAAGGATTACTCTGGTTTTTGAGTAGAAAATAGACTCTGGGCTAGGGAATTCACAATAATACAGACAAATAAGATAATGTCTAGGACACGGTTCATAGCTATTGTGGTTGTAAGAAGTGGCCAGTTTGAGGATATATTTTGAGGAAAAGGATAACATTCTGTGCATTGGTTGAACATAGAGTGTAAAAAAAGAGATATTACTCAAGAATTTTTCCATGGTTTTCAACATAAGCAGCTAGAATAACAGAAAGGTTTTTACTGAGATTGGAAAAACCAGGGAAAGGTCAGGTTGAATGGTGGCAGGGATTGAAATGAAGAATTCTGTCTGGGACATATTGCTTTTGAAACAGCTATTTCGTGGAGAGATGGCAGTTAGGCAGCTAGAAGAGGTAGATAAAGGGAGAGGTGCTGTGTGGGCATATACATTTGGGATTCATTAGGTAGAATTTAAAGCCTAAAGACTGATGACATTATCTGAGGATTAAGAGTAGACAGAAGAGAGGGCAACATGAGGTAGACAGAAGAGAGGTCAGCATGAGGTCATAGGGTAATTATTAGCACATATAGAATGATGAAATTTAATTAAAACTAGTAGAACTATTACAAAAACAGTTAACACTAGAGAAACAAGATATAAACTCTGTATCTTGGTTCTCAAAATATAATCAATCCAGTGATATAATTTTTTACCAAAGGAAGGTATTGAAATTAACTACCACCTTTCAACCAGCCAATTAGTCTGTAAATAGTTTTTTTGGAAGTTCTATCTATAAAGTGTCTTTCCAATTTGTTTCTATTCATTGGAGTCCTAATAATTATTATGAACTAAAATATCAGTTCTTCTTGAGATACTGAAGCTGTGGAGAGCCCAGGATCAAAAGTCAGATACGAGGTAACCCTTCACACAGCCTATCCAACAAGGTTAAGTTTCAGGAACATAACCCTTGATTGTTCAGACTCCCATTGAGGAGGTAGAGTCTTGACTGACAGAGTCAAGAAATCCCAGGCTCCACCACCTTTTCTTCTTCTTATGGTAGTGAATGCCTTCCTTTATGTATCTGAAAAGGAGAACTAAGTCTTCTCTGACTTTTCCCATCTGCTCCTACAGGATAGGAGACACTCTGAAAAATCACATTTAGCCCAAGTATTAATTCTAAATATACCCGGGATTTACTAAGAAAGAACATGAAAACACCCTGTCAGAATTGAGTTGAACATAAAGAAGAGTGTCTTGACACTGAGGCTGGTTACCATGCTGAAATACATTATCATTTTCTAAAAATGTTAAACACTTGAAGAGGTTGTAGGCCTCCATTTTTCTACAAGGCTTTCAAAATCATATTTCTAGTCTAGAAATGTTTTACATGTAATTTGGGTTGAAAAGCAGTGGCCATTATAAATTAAAATCTTCCAAGTTCTTATCTACTACGTGATTTTATTATTTTGTTTCCTTGGGGCAGTTTAACCTCATTTACGTTAGATGTGGCAGAAACTTTCTTCCAGATGATGGTGCAACCATTAGAGAGATGCATGGTATGAAGAATAAAAATAAGGAAGAAAAAAGCAAAGTACAAGAGAATGAACCAAATTAAACAAATAGATTTTTGTTTGATGTTATGAAAATCAAACAACTACCTTTTTTTTATAGTAGGTGGGGAGGATTGGGATCTCTGTGGAAAATTAATTGCCCCCTACCCTGGTCTTCTAACCTAGACACAATTAGCTGTTTGTTACAGTATAAAAGGAAAATAAACTTACAATTTAGGACCCAAACTATGCAAATATTACAGATTATAACTTTGGAAGTATACTTAGAATGCAGTAGAATATCTCACAGTGCATCACTGATGAGATAACAATGCTGCTCTATTAGATTATGATCATAAAAGTGTAGCACAGCCAAAGAAAGATCTTATTATAGAAAAAGTCTTTCCTTACTTGAGACAAATGGAAATGGCAAACAAGGATTGTCTTCAAGAGCTTCAGATACTTTGAATCTTACTTCAAAGTTGTGAAATTTCGTTGCAAAAGAAACACTCACTAAGGCAGATTCCCACTGTTTGTTACCCCTACTATTTATGGTTTTACTAGTTAAAAAGTAAGAGCTATTCTAACTCTGTGGGGTTTTTTTTTCCTTTTCTTTTAGGGAAAATTCTTTTTGCCAGAGTCTCTAAAAAGGTTTTTTTGCCCCATTATTTATTGCATCCCTGTTCCCCCTAAGAATTTACAGAGAACAAATAATAAAGATTTACTATGTTTCCTACACCTCATTACAATTTTAGTTTTCATTCAGCTTTCCTGGTGCATCATTCTAATCAACTGTCAAGGCCAACATCTCAGAATTTGCAAAATGTACCAAGGGATTTCTGTGTTCATCCTACAATTAAACATTGACATTAGTTCACATAACAGAATAGCCTATTTCTTCTTCTCTGTGTACCAATAGCATAGCCAGAAAGTATTCCAGACGTACAGTCTTAGTAATAGATTAGCTTTCTGGCTTCAGCTACCCAGTCTTTCATTAAGTCCTGAACTACCAAATTTAAAGCAGCAAATCTCTTGGAACCACAGAAAAGTCATCATGGAGAGGTTGCTCTTTATGCAACATCATGGGTAGAAGAAGTCTAGTACCCAAAAGGTTTCACCAGTCTCCGGACCTTCCCTATTTTCTATTTCCTCCCTTCCCAACACCCTCCTTCTCCTTTTATCAATGTCTGTCTATCCATCCATCATCTATTTATAGACCCCAGCTATCATCTATCAATCTTGAGTAGTATGTAATATGCATATAAGTTTGGGAAGCCCAAAATTTTGGCATTATCTTTGGTACAAGCTCCATAGAGGCAGGGTAACTGAATTCCTGCAGATTGTACTATAGGACATTGTGTGTCTGAGAGAGAGAGAAACAGAGTGACAGAGAGATTGTGAGGGGATATACAGAGAGATGAACTTTTCTTCAGCATCTTTACTCCTTGTGAGACCTCAGGGATTCCAATATCAAAAGTATTTCATATCACTCTGAAGTGTAAGGCTCCGTATAAGTCATTAAGAGGCTTCATTTTACAGATAAAAAACTCAGGGCCGAGACAGTTGAGGTGACACTACCTGTTAATAGTGGAGCTTACATCTTATACTCACTCTTCCTGATCTTCAATCAATCACAATCCTTTCCCTCCACTCTAGCTAAAATCCAAAAGTTCTTCCTCTATTAAGAGAAACATAAATCAAATATAAATGACTATAAAATCCAGAAATATTAAAAGGAAGGAAAAATGAAGGACAAGTACAGTTTAAAAGTTGAAGGTTTTCTTATTTTTCCACGTTTAATATTTTTAACTCTCGTGAAGAAAAACAGGATGAAAAAAGCAAGTTTGGTGTGATAATTTGAACTTATTTATCAACAGTTACAGGATTCATTGCCTATCACAGTAGAGTATTTTGAAAACAAGTTGAAAGTCCTTTGAAAAGTAGTAAAAAAAAAAAGTCACTTAAGCTGAGGTTGATGCAGTAATATCTATAATTTCATGACTATCATTAGTGTGAGACCTTAGACTAACCACAAGAAGATGTGATGGTTTCTCCTTAGTACTGAATAAATAGTGTTTACATTAACTTGTACCAAACAGAAAGTTTCTGGATTGTAGATAAATGTGTCCCCAGTTTTTTATCTGCTTTTGTCACCTTTTAGCCAAGGTTGAAATGCCTTCTGCAGTGCCTAACAAAGTACCTGACATTTAGGTGATCTTAGGATCATGACTTTAGAATGACTTTTTTTTATAAAACGAGAAGCTTCCTCCCAAGTTCCCAAATTGGATTAGCATAGCAACCTCCAAGGGGCCACACCTAAGCCTGCCTGTGATTCCTCATGGACCAGTGGAACAAGTTCTTTCATAAGGCATTAAGCATACATACTGCCTTAATGCTCCCATCCCCACTGTATAAAAGAAAAACCTCGATGAAGGTAGTTGTACAAAGACCTCTAGACAAGGTTGCCTTTAGTTTCCTTTACTTTAAGGACACTTCCAATACTGGAGTACAATGATATGTTCATTCTGTAAAACCACTGGATATAGGAGCCTTTCCTTCCACCAGTTTTAAAATTTTTAAATTTCCTGATTTTTTACAAACTAGTTAACAAAACAATCTGCCATTATTTGGAATCTCACAGTCTTTGTCCATGAACAATATCTGATGGCTAGGAAAGCCTATTATGTTACAAATACATACATTTTAGTTTACAATTTTCATCTTGTAAATTTATCATTAATTCTTTAAGACTGAAGAAACTCAGCAAAATGTTCAAATATCCTTAGGAGGTAGTGTTCATTATTGCTTTCCTTGCTAAGGTTTTCAAAGATAGCTAACAGTTTCATGATCATGGATCACTTTAAGTGCTATATTGCAGATAAGCTGTGAAACCAAATACCATGACATATTCTTTATGTAAAATGAATGTGTCTGAACTAAATTACTTATTTATTCATGGTGCTAAAAATTAAGGATTCACTTTCTTGGTTCTTTTTTTATGCAGAATATTAAATAATGTGTGATACTGTTGTTAAAATCTTACCCACTAACATTTGCTTTAGACAGGGGAAGGCAAAATACAGCCCACAGGCCAAGGCCGGCCCACCACCTGTTTTTGTAAATAGTTTTATTGAAATACAGCTATATTCATTCATTTACATATTGTCCATGGCTGACTGTATGCTGCCATAGCAGAGCTGAATATTTGGGACAGAGACCTTATGGCTGGCAAAGTCAAAAATATTTGCTATCTTAAAGATGACAAAGTAGTAGTATGTGAGCTCATCTTTCCTTACAAAAACACCAAAATCACAACTAACTGCTGAACAACCATTGACAGAAAAACGGTGGAACCTGCCAAAAAAAATAATCCTACATCCTCAGACAAAGAAGCCACAGTGAGACAGTAGTAGAGGTGCAATCACAATAAAATCAAATCCCATACCTACTGGGTGGGTGACCCTTAGACTGAAAAATAGTTATATCACAGAAGTTCTCCCCACAGGAGTGAATGTTCCGAGCCCCATGTCAGGCTCCCCAGCCTAGGGGAGAAGGCCCCAGAGAATCTTGCTTTGAAGGATAGCAGGGATGGATAGCAGGAACTTCACAGGACTAGAGGAAATGAAAACTCCACTCTTAGAGGTCGCACACAAGGTCTCATGCATACCAAGACTCAGGGAAAAAAGCAGTGACCTCATAAGAGCCTAGGCCAGACCTATGTGCTGGTATTAGAGGGTCTCCTGCAGAGGCAGAAGGGGGCTGTGGCTCACTGCAGGGACAAAATTACTGATAGTGGCAGTTCCAGGGAGTACTCATTGGCGTGAGCCTTCCTGGAGGCTGCCATTTTCTCACCCAACAGCCTGATCCCACCCAACAGCCTGTAGACTCCAGTATTGGGATGTCTCAGGCCAAACAACCAAGGGGACGGGAAGACAGCCCCACTCATCAGCTGCTTAAAGTTTTCCTGAGCACACAGCTGCCAGCTAAACACACCCCCTGACACGGCCGTGACCACCAGAGGGACAGCACCCAGCTCCACCCACCAATGGGCATGCACCAGTCCCCTACACCTCACCAGGAAGCCTGCGGAAGTCTCTTAGACAGCCTCATACACCAGGGGGCAGACAACAGAAGAACTACAACCCTTCAGCCTGCAGAATGGAAACTGCAATCACAGAAACTTAGACAAAATGAGATAGCAGAGGAATACGGCCCAGATGAAGGAACAAGATAAAACCCCAGAAGTACAACTAAGTGAAGTGAAGATAGGCAATCTATCTGAAAAACAATTCAGAGCAATGACGACAGTAAAGATGATCCAAGATCTCAGAAAAAGAATGGAGGCACAGATAAAGAAGATAAAAGAAATGTTTAACAAAGACCTCTAAGAATTAAAGAACAGAGATAACCAATACAATAACTGAAATAAAAAAATACACTAAAAGGAATCAATAGCAGAATAAGTGAGGCAGAAGAACAGATAAGTGAGCTGGAAAACATAATGGTGGAAATCACTACCATGGAACAGAATAAATCAAAAAGAATGAAAAGAAGACAGTCTAAGAGACCTCTGGGACAACATTAAATGCATCAACATCTGCATTATAGAGTCCCAGAAGGAGAAGAGACAGGACCTGAGAAAATATTTGAAGAGTTAATAGCAGAAAACTTCCCTAACATGGGAAAGGAAACAGTAACCCAACTCCAGGAAGTGCAGAGAGTGCCAAACAGGATAAATCCAAGGAGGAACATGCCAAGGCATGTAGTTATCAAACTGACAAAAATTAGAGACAAAGAAAGAATATTAAAAGCAACAGCAGAAAAGCAACAGAGATCATACAAGGAAACTCCGATAAGGGTATCAGCTGATTTCTCAGTAGAAACTATGCAGGCCAGAAGGGAGTGACACATTTAAAGTGGTGAAAGGGAAGAACCTACAACCAAGAATACTCTACCCAGCAAGGCTGTCATTCAGATTCAACAGAGAAATCGAAAGCTTTACAGACAAGCAAAAGCTAAGAGAATTCAGCACCACCAGACCAGCTTTGCAAAAAATGCTAAAGGAACTTCTCTAGGGGGAAAAGAAAAGCCCACAACTAGAAACAAGAAAATTATAAATGGAAAAAACTCACCAGTAAAGGCAAACATACAATGAAAGTAGGAAATCACAAACAAATACGATATCAAAACCAGCAATTGTGAGAAGAGGAGAATACAAATACAGAATATTAGAAATGCATTTGAAATGAAAAGACCAGCAACTTAAAACAATCTTGCGTATATAGAGAGCTATATCAAACCTCATGGTAATTGCAAACAAAAAATCTACAACATCTACAAAAATCTACACACAAAAAAGAAAAAGGAATCCAAACACAATACTAAAGATAGTCATCAGATCACAAGAGAAAAGAACAAGAGGAAGGGAAGAAAAAAGACCTACAAAAACAAATACCAAATAATAAACAAAATGGCAATAAGAACATACTTATCAATAATTATTTTAAATGTAAACAGATTAAATGTCCCAACCAAAAGACATAGACTGGTTGAATGCATACAAAATCAATACCCCTGTATATGCTGTCTATAAGAGACCCACTGCTGATCTAGGGACACATACAGACTGAAAGTGAGCAGATGGAAAAAGGTATTCCTTGCAGATGGCAAAAGAGATTTGGAGTAGCAATACTCATATCAAACAAAACAGACTTTAAAATAAAAGAAAGACTGTTACAAGAGGCAAAGAAGAACACTACAGAATGATCAAGGATCAATCCAAGAAAAAGATAGAACAATTGTTAAATACATATGCACACAACACAGGAGCACCTCAATATATAAGGCAAATAAAACAGCCATAAAAGGAGAAATTGACAGTAAAACAATAATAGTGGGGGACTGTAACACCCCACTTTCATCAATGCACAGATCCTCCAGAAAGAAAATCAATAAGGAAACACAGGCCTTAAATGAATCATTAGACCAGGTGCACTTAACTGACATTTATAGAGCATTCCATCTGAAAGCAGCACAATACACATTTTTCTCAAGTGCACATGGAACGTTCTCCAGGATAGAGATCACATGCTGGGCCACTAAGTGAGCCTTGGTAAATTTAAAAAAACTGAAATCATATCAGTCATCTTTTCTGATCACAATGCCATGAGATTAGAAAACAACTACAAGAAGAAAAACTAAAAAACACAAACATATGAAGGCTAAACAATATGCTATTAAACAACCAATAGATCACTGGAGAAATCAAACATATCTAGAGACAAACGAAAATGAAAGCACAATCCAAAACCTATGGGACATGACAAAGGCAGTTCTAAGAGGGGAAGTTCATAGCAATACATTTTTACCTCAGGAAACAAGAAAAATCACAAATGAACAACCTAACTTTATACCTAAAGCAACTAGAGAGAGAGAAAAAACAACAAACAAAAAACCCAAAGTTAGCAGAAGGAAATAAATCATAAAGATCAGAGCAGAAATAAATGAAATAGAGATGAAGGAAACAATAGAAAAGATAAATGAAACTAACAGATGGTTTTTTGAAAAGGTAAACAAAATTGATAAATTTTTAGCCAGACTCATCAAGAAAAAAAGGGAGAGGGCTCAGATCAATAAAATTAGAAATGAATGGGGCTTCCCTGGTGGCGCAGTGGTTGAGAGTCTGCCTGCCGATGCAGAGGACGTGGGTTCGAGCCCCGGTCCAGGAAGATCCCACGTGCCGTGGAGTGGCTGGGCCCATGAGCCATGGCCGCTGAGCCTGCGCATCCGGAGCCTGTTCTCCGCAACGGGAGAGGCCACAACAGTGAGAGGCCCGTGTACCGCAAAAAAAAAAAAATTAGAAATGTAAAACAAGTTACAACGAACAACACAGATATACAAAGGATCATAAGAGACTACTACAAGCAACTATATATGCCACTAAAATTGACAACCTAGAAGAGATAAACAACTTTTTAGAAAGGTACAATCTCCTAAAACTGAGCCAGGGAAAAATAGAAAATATGAAGAGACCAATCACAAGCAGTGAAATTGAAACTGTGATTTTAAAAACTACCAACAAAAGTCCAGAACCAGATGGCTCCAGAGGCAAATTCTATCAAACATTTAGAGAATGTCCTTCTGAAACCATTTCATATCCTTCTGAAACCATTCTGAAAAATTGTAGAAGGAATACTCCCAAACCCATTCTATGAGGCCACCATCAACCTGCTACCAAAACCAGACAACAATACCACAAAAAACAAAATTACAGGTCACTATCACTGGTGAACATACACACAAAAATCCTCAACAAAATAATAGCCAACTGAATCCAGCAATACATTAAATGGATCATACACCATGATCAAGTGGAATTTATCCCAGAGATGCAAGGATTTTTCAATACTGCAAATCAATCAGTATGATACACCACATCAACAAATTGAATAATAAAAACCATTCAGCTCAGTATGAAAAAAACAAACACCCAATCAAAAAATGGACAGAAGACCTAAACAGACATTTCTCCAAACAAGAAATACACATGGCCAAGAGGCACAACATTTCTAATTATTGAGAAATGCAAATCAAAACTACAATAAGATATCACCTCACACTAGTCAGAATGGCTATCATCAAAGAGTCTACCAACAATAAATAAAGGCTGGAGAGGATGGGGAGAAAAGGGAACTCTCCTACACTGTTGGTGGGAATGTAAATTGGTACAGCCACTATGGAGAACAGTATGGAGGTTCCTTACAAACTAAAAATAGAGCTACCATATGATTTAGCAATCCCACTCCTAGGCATATATCCAGAGAAAAACATGGTCTGAAAGGATACATGCACCGCCATGTTCGTTGCAGCACTGTTTACAATAGCCAAGACACGTAAGCAACCTAAATGTCCATTGACAGATGAATGATAAAGAAAATGTGGTATATTACTCTCCCATTGAAAAGAATGAAATAATGCCATTTGCAGCAACATGGATGGACCTGAAGATTATCATAATAAGTGAAGTAAGTCATACAAAGACAAATATCATATGACATCACTTATATGTGGAATCTAAAAAAAAGAAAAATGATACAAATGAACTTACTTACAAAACAAAGACTCACAAGCTTAGAAAACAAAATTGTGGTTACCAAAGGAGAAAGGTGGGGTAGAGGGATAAATTGGGAGTGTAGGATTGACATATACACACTACTGTATTTAAAATATATAACCAACAAGGACCTACTGTATAGCACAGGGAATGCTGCTCAGTATTCTGTAATAATGTAAATGGGAAAAGAATTTTAAGCAGAATAGATAACATGTATATGTATAACTGAATCACTTTGCTGTCCACCTGAAACTAACACAACATTGTTAATCAACTATACTCCAGTATAAAAACATTTTTTAATTTACTATCTTAAAACAAAGTTTCTGTACCACAGCCTTAAACTATGATTCAATGGCAAGATAGCTTTTATAAATCTCCCAACATTTCTGGTTAGATATCTTTGTCCAAAAATATTATTTTTGATATTTCATGAACAGGAATCTGAAGTGCTAATCAAACTTTCATACACCATGATGTATGTAAAGAAGTATTCTCTCTTGAATTCAATGTTATGCAGTCAGCTTGTGCATTAAAAAAAGTTTTAATAATGTGAATTTTATTTCCATGAGAATATGTCATTTGCTTATCATTGTTTTTTGCATCACCTTTCTTATTCTTCCATGGCTTTTAAATAAGTTATTGGATGGGGGGTGGGGTGGGGTATGTGATGAACTGCCCATAAAATGAAGAACTTTTTTCCTTGATTAATTTTTAATACATTGGTTTCTTCAATTATCCTGAAAACTATCCCTATTTTTAATCCTTAATCAGGACACTTTAAATAGGACATAATTCAAGACTTCACTGTTATTACCATGTGATCCTGTATTTTACTCCTTTCTGCAATTCACAGCCTCTTTATTTTCCATGGCACACTGGCTCTTCCCCAGTACAGTGATGTTTATCCTTTGCATACTTAGTTCCATTTGAGTATAAGAGATAAAACACAGCAATCCAGGCAGCTCTCTGAGCAAATAGTCCTCCAGTTCTCTTGAACTTCAGAAAAAAAAATTTCTCTTAATAGGTCTCTGGAGCTTTGACTTTTATTAACTATTTTAAACAAATTTTCTCTATTGGAAAGACACCTAATCACACTAATAATATTAATCATTGTTAATATCAACCCACTTCCAAGTGGACCTGTCACTGGATAATCTGACACCAATGATAAATTAAGGAATGATGTAACTAGGTAAGTAGGGAACAGTCACCTACATTAAACGAGTCCTGATCCAGATGTTGCAGTAGGAGGCTGTGGAGCTCAACCCCCTCCCCTGACAAAACCATCAAAAATACATCTACAACTCTCACAGAAAACTAACTGAAAACTGGCAGAAGAACTCCTATACAATGAAAGCTTCAAGGATGATCTCCATGTAACCGAGTAGGAGAGAAAAAAGGCACTGGGTCAGGACCTGTGTCCCTGGGAGGGATCTGAAAAGAAGGTCCACATGGGCAGACTCTCATCCTGGGGAGCAAGCAGATGGAGCCACAATCTGGGATCTCCCGTCCTAGGGTCCAGAGTGGAGGAGAATAGCCCCCTTGGCTGCTGGGACAGACAGAAGGGCTAGAGAAGCCCAGATTTCACTCTCGAGGAGTACACTCATGCTGCCTTGCCAATAACCAGGCAAAGAGAGCCTTGCATTGGAAGCTGCCACCTGCCCACACTCCTCAAGCCAAATGAGGTGAACACCCTAGACCTGCTCACTCCACACCACAGCATAGCACAGGATCTGGGCCAACCAGCCCTGGGAAAAGACAGGGTCTAGCTACACAGAGACATACCGAGAGGCCTTAAGTGTGATCCAGGTAGAGTGGTGGCAGCCATTGTCACCACTCTCAGAAGCACACAGAGGTTTGTCTTGCAGCAAGAGCGCCCTGGCCCAGCCCACTCCACGCCACAGCTTAGTGCTGGATCTGAGGCATACAGGTCCTGGGAGAAATCTGCCTCAAAAACATCCAGAACTCTGGTGGCAGCACAGACACCTCAATTCCTGCAGTTAAAACACCCCAACACCTAGTCTCCATCTACTCCAAACCAAAGCACTGTACTAGATCTGGGACAAACACAGCAGGGGAAAGGATGTGATCTTGGGCTGCTTCTGAGTGGAGCTATGGATGCCTACACAGGCAAAGCATAGATCTTCTGAGCAATCACCTCCTTTGGGGCAAGGCATGTTCTCAAGGGCAATGGAGCCTGATTAAGCCTGACTCTAAGGGCTTCTACTCCAACTGAGGAGTAGACCCCACACCTGGCAGAAAGGTGACACTATGGAGCAGAGCAAAGATCTGCCTCTGCCTCACATCTTGAAAAGGCTTTAAATCCTCCCCAAATCAATCACACCCCCTATCAGGGGGATAATGGCCAGAACATCCTGAGAAAAGACGTAGCTGGTGTCCGTATCAAAATTAGCCTTCTCACCAAAGACAATGGACATACACAGTCTACACAGGGATAATCTCACATAAAAACACCCCTTCAAAACTACAGTAGATGACTGTTTCTCTTAAATTCATGGAGACAGAGAAAATTAAGAACACTTAAAAGACAGAGGAACCACTCTAAATTAAAAGAACAAGATAAATCCCCAGAAAAAACAAATAATGAAACAGGTCACACCAGCTCTCAAATAGGGGGTAACAAAAATGTTAATAGAATTAAGAAAAACCATCTACAAAAATGCAGATCAATGTAACAAGGAACTAGAAAATATAAAGAAAACCATACAAAAATAGATAATTCAATTGCTGAGATTAAAAAGCAACCTAGAAGTAATGAATAGCTGAATAACAAAACATAAAAATGAATAAGTGATCTGGAAGATAGAATAATGTAAATCATCCAATCAGAACAGCAGATAGAAAGACCAAAAAAATTGGGTTAGCCAAAAAGTTTGTCTGGTTTTAAGTAAAAATAAAAGACATTTTTCATTTTCACCAAGAATTTTATTGAACAATGTATTCTCTAACCAAACGAAAATTTTGGCCAATCCAATAAAAGCAAAATATGAGCTCTATGGGGATAATATAAAATGTGCCAACCTATGTATAATATGGGTTCCAGGGAAAAAAAAGAGAAAGAAGGGGATTGAAAATGTATTTGACGAAATTATGGCTGAATCCTTTCCAAAACTAAAGAAGGAAACAGATATCCAAAATACAGGAAGCACAGAGGGTCCCAAACAAGATGAACCCAAACAGACCCACACCAAGACATATCATAATTAAAATGGCAAAATTTAAATAAAGAGAGAGGATTCTAAAAGCTGCAAGAGAAAAAGTCATGTACAAGGGTATTCTTCTCTAAATAGAAAAGAATAATATAAAGGAAAGGAAAAATCATGACAGGAAAGGCTCACATATAGTAAGGGTTGAAGATCACTTTAAAAAGCCAATACATAGATTAAAAAACAATTGAAATTGTAAAAGCATTTATAACTACTATAAAAAGTAAAAGGATGGCATTAAGATGTAAAATAGGACATCAAAATCACAAAATATGGGGGAGATGAGTATAAAAATGTACATTCTTTTTAGAGTGTGATTGAGTTTGAATAACTACCAGTTTAAAGCAAGTAGATATAGTTATGGGTCAACATACTTGAACTCCATGGTAACCACAAATCAAAAATATACAACAGATTCACAAAAACCAAAAAAGAAAGGAACTCAAGCAGACTACAAAAGAAAATTATAAAACCACAACAAGAAAAACAAAAGAATACATGAACAAAGAAAGAAAAAAAAAACCTGAAAAAAAAGGATTAAACTGGCACTAAGTACATACCCATCAATAATTACTTTAAATGCCAATGGACTAAATGCTTCAATCAAAAGATACACAGTGTTAGATAGGATTAAAAAACAAGAACCTTCAATATGCTACCTATAATAGACTCACTTCAGGATGAAAGACACACACACTGAAAGTGAAGAGAAGAAAAAGGATACTTCATGCAAATAGCAACAACAGGAAAATCGGGGTAGCAATACTCATATCACATAAAATAGACTTTAAAACATATGTCATAAAGAAAAAAAAATGAAGGGCATTATATAATGATAAAGGGATCAATACAAGAAAAGGATATTATACTCATTAATATATATGCACCCAATATAGGAACACCAAAATATATAAAGCAAATACTAAGAGACATAAATGGAGAAGCTGACAATAATACAATAATAGTAAGAGACTTTAACACCCCACTGACATCAATGGGCAGATCATCCAGATAGAAAATCAATAAGGCAACAAAAGTCTTAAATGACACAATAGACCAGTTGGACTTAATTGATATCTACAGGACACTACCTTCCCTAAAACCAGAATACATATTCTCTTCAAGCATGCATGGAATGTTCTCTAAGATAGACCACATACTATCACAAAACAAACCTCAACAAAATTAAGAGGATAGAAATGACTTCAAACATCTTTTTTGAACACAACAGTATGAAACTAGAAATCAACTACAAAAAGAAAAATGGGTTCCTAATCCCACTACTAGGCATATACCCTGAGAAAACCATAACTCAAAAAGAGTCATGGGGCTTCCCTGGTGGTGCAGTGGTTGAGAGTCCGCCTGCCAATGCGGGGGACACGGGTCTGTGCCTCGGTCCAGGAAGATCCCACATGCCATGGAGCGGCTGGGCCCGTGAGCCATGGCTGCTGAGCCTGTGTGTCCGGAGCCTGTGTTCCACAGTGGGAGGGGCCACAACAGTGAGAGACCCGCGTAACGCAAAAAAAAAAAAAAAAAAGTCATGTACCACCATGTTCATTACAATGTTCTATTTACAATAGCCAGGACATGGACGCAACTTAAGTGTCCATCAACAGATGCATGGATAAAGAAGATGTGGTGCATATATACAACGGAATATTACCCAGCCATAAAAAGAAATGAAATTGAGTTCTTTGTAGTGAGATGGATGGATCTAGAGACTGTCATACAGAGTGAAGTAAGTCAGAAAGAGAAAAATAAACACTGTATGCTAACACATATATATGGAATCTTAAAAAAAAATGGTTCTGAAGAACCTAGGGGCAGGACAGGAATAAAGACATAGACATAGAGAATGGACTTGAGGACACAGGGAGGGGGAAGGGTAAGCTGGGACGAAGTGAGAGAGTGGCATGGACTTATATCTACAACCAAATGTAAAATAGATAGCTAGTGGGAAGCAGCCGCATAGCACAGGGAGATCAGCTCAGTGCTTTGTGACCACTTAGAGGGGTGGGATAGGGAGGGTGGGAGGGAGATGCAAGATGGAGGAGATATGGGGATATATGTATATGTATAGCTTATTCACTTTGTTATAAAGCAGAAACTAATGCACCATTGTAAAGCAGTTATACTCCAATAAAGATGTTAAAAAAAAGAAAAGAAAAATGGGAAAAAACTGAACACGTGCAGAATAAACAACATGCTACTGAAAAAAATCAATAGGTCAATGATGAAATCAAATAATGAATCAGAAAATATCTCAAGAGAAATGAAAATGAAAATACTTTATGAAATCTATGGGATGCAGGAAAAGCATTTCTAAAAGGGGAGTTTATAATGGTACAGGTCTTCCTCAAGGAACAAGAAAAATCTCCAACAACATAACGTACCACCTGAAAGAATTAGAAAAAGAAGAATAAACAAAGCCCAAAGTCAGCAGAAAAAAGGAAATAATAAAGATCAGAGAGAAAATAAATAGAGATTAAAAAAATAGAAAAGATTAGTGAAACCAAGAGCTGGTTTTTTGAAAACATAAACAAAACTGACAAACTTCTAGCCAGGCTCACCAAGAAAGAAAGAGTATATCCAAATAAACAAAATAAGAAATGAAAAAGGAGAAACAACTACCAACAACACAGAGATACAAAAAATCATAGAAGAATACTATGAACAGTTATATGTCAACAAATTGGACAACGAGGAAGAAATGGACAAATTTCTAGAAACATACAGTGTGCCAAGGCAGAATCAAGAAGAAAAAAGACATTCTCAACCAACTGATCTCTAGAAATGAAATAGAATCTGTGATTTAAAACAAACAAACAAAAACTCCTTGCACACAAAAGTCTAGGACTGGACAGCTTCACTGGGGAATGCTACTAAACATATAAAGAAGAACTTATACCTATCCTTTTCAAACTATTCCAAAAAATTATAAAGGAATAAACAGTCCTAAATTCCTTCTATGAGGCCACCATTACCCTGATACCAAAACCGAACAAAGACTCCACAAATAAAGAAAATTACAGGCCAGTATCTTTGATGAATGAAGATGTAAAAATCCTCAACAAAATATTACCAAACCAAATCCAACACTACATAAAAAGGATCATACACCATGACTGAATTGGATTCATCCCATGGTTACCAGGTTGGTTCAACATATGCAAATCAATGTCATACACCATATTAACAAAAGACAAAACCCACATGATTATTT
Source organism: Lipotes vexillifer (assembly GCF_000442215.2). Taxonomy (NCBI): domain Eukaryota; kingdom Metazoa; phylum Chordata; class Mammalia; order Artiodactyla; family Lipotidae; genus Lipotes; species Lipotes vexillifer. The sequence goes on from NW_006786963.1 coordinate 1,107,692, forward strand.
TAATAGACACAGAAAAAGCATTTGATGAAATTCAACCTCTATTCATAAAAAAAATACTCCCATCAAAGTGGGTACAGAGAGAACACATCACAATATAATAAAGGCCATTTATGGTAAATGCACAGCCAGCATGATACTCAACCATGAAAATGTGAAAGCCTTCCAACTAAATTCAGGAACAACACAAGGATGCCTACTCTCACCATTTCTATTCAATACAGTATTGGAAGTCCAAGCCACAGAAATCAGACAAGAAAAAGAAAAGGTATCCAAACTGGGAGGGAAGAGATAAAGCTACTTGCAGATGACATGATACCCTATACACAGAACACTGAAGACTCCACACAAAAACTATAAGAATAAATGAATTCAACAAGGTAGCAGGACACAATATTAATATGTAGAACTTTGCTGTGTTTCTTTACACTAATAATGAAATACCAGAAAGAAATTTTTTTTAAATCATGTTTAAATTTAGGTCCAAAAAATAAAATACCTAGGAATAAAACTAAGCAAAGACCAAATTTAGATCACTAGAACAAAATGAGAAATTGATAGCATGTTTATATGCAACAGTTTTAAGGCATCTGTTCCTATAGTTTTTAATTTTACAATAGAGAAATGATCACAGATTTTTGTTTTCTGGAGGGTCTCCCACTCAGTTCACTTCCAACTTTCAATTAAATTCTTAACTACCAGGTGTTAGACACCATGTCTTAGACACAATTGGAGATTATAACGATCTACTCATTCGTTCATTCATTCAATAAATCTCTATTAAGTATCTCATGTGTAATTTGCCAAGGTCAAATATGAGAAATGAAAATGGCTACTCTCAAGTAGGTTGTTAAACAGCTGAAGAAATAAAACACATGCACTAAGAATTGTGGTACAAGGCAACATGTGATAAACATTATTCAATATAATATTATTGATGTTATAATTGATAAATTTAAAAAAAAAAAAAAAAAACCCTGAAAGAAAGAAATCACATCTAGCTGTAAGGATGAGAAGCATTCCTGGTGGAAATGGCACTGAACCGTGTTTTAAAGTGTACAAATCTAACAGATATAGATGTATGAAATAGAAATTAGCATTCCAGGCAAAAGGAATGGCATAAGCGAGGACATGAACTTGGGGAACAGGAATGTGCATTAATGGAACCAAGTGGCAAAGGTGAAAGTGTATTAATGAATCACTTTGTATGCAGGGAAAGGGTACAGGTGAGGTAAGAATTAAAACTGAGAAATGTGCAAGGTAGGGTTAGGTTAGGGAGGACCTTGAACGGCAGGTTTAGGTATTTGCTCTTCCAGAGTCAAAGAAAGCTAATGGAAGATTTTTAAGCAAGGGATTTAATTTCATAGATTGATTTGGCAGTGTTTGGTAGGAGAGTAAAGGGAAAGATATGTGATACAGAGCTAATAAGATCAGGCCAGCACAGTGGAGAGACTGTAAGAGAAGAGAAAAATAGTCTAAAAAGGAGTTGGTTCAAGCAAGTGTCTCTAAGAACCCACATTTTATCCATGTTATATTCATTTAAACATGCTGGCAATGTGAGGAGAGGTAAAGAAAATGTGGCAAGAGAGCCCATGAGATAAGAAAGAATTAATCCAAAGATGGTAGGTAAGGAATTTTTCATGTGGTCAAAAAATATTTTGCCAAAAAGACATATTCATTTTTCTAAATTTTAAAATGCATTTTAATATGTTTGTTGAATTTAATACTGCCATATATATACATATATGCATATTACATATAGTATATACACATATATACGTACACACATATACATGTATATATACATATAATTTAGGACTCTAATAGATTTGTCTACACTACTAAATTTTTTTCTATTAAGTTAGTATCTTAGTGCAGACTTCTATAACAAGATGCCTCAGACTGGGTGGTTTGTAAACAACAGAAATTTATTTCTCACACTTCTGGAGGCTGGAAATACTAGATCAGGTTGCCAACATGGTTAGGTTCTGGTGAGAGCTCTCTTCTGGGGTGCAGACTGCTGACTTCTCATTGTATCCTAATATGGCAGAAAGAGGGTGAGCTTTGTGGGGCCCCCTTTGTAAGGGCACTAATCCCCTTCATGAGGGCTCATGACCCTCATCACCTAATGATCTCATAAAGCCCCACTTCCTAATAACATTACATTGGAGGTTAGGATTTCAACATATGAATTTGGGGGTGGGGAACACAAACATTCAGTCCCTAATACTGTTCAGGAAAATGCAAAAGTACTTGTTTTCTATAACCAACTGTGTTTAGTTAATACCTATTATCTATTGCATGTTTTGATGGTGGTGATTTGATAATCAATTTAAACAAGTGATGACTGAAAATGTACAGATCTGTGTCTGTTACAGAAGTGTTAGACTTCATTCAGTCCATGAATCAGCCTTGTTTTTTGCCATATATTAGTTCTTCAATAAAGATGGCACAATTTTAGCTGAAGTTTTTCTACTAATCATGAACTTCACAGTCTTAATGAATCTATCCTCCTTGGATCCTTATCCCTCTTTGCCTCATCATCTTAAACACAATCAATTCATCTGCAGTGCATTTTACTGCATAATGTAAAGTGTCAGTCTACAATGCCCAGATATTCATCGCAGAAAAACAGGGATTGCTTCTTCTTCCTGGGGCCTCGCTCTCAGCAATGTCTTCCTTCCCACTGACTCTTTACCCTTCTTTTGGTTGCTTTCTAGTTGTTTTCAGTAAGTGTTAGAAATGTTCAAATACCTCCCTTCCTTGATGCTTTGGGGACTCTCTGCCTGGATTAAATGTCTCTTCCTTCCCATGGATACCACATCTGACCTTTAAAGGCCCATTAATATCCTCCAACATATCCTAAATAGTGTGTGGAAAAGTAAAGTTTTCCTAAAATTAAAATGTGACTAGGTTTTACTTGAAGAGAAAACTAAGTTTAAATAAAAACAATATATAAGGTCAATGAGAACAAAGAATTATTAGCTAAAAATAGACTTGGCTTATCTTAGGAAATTGTTGTTTTTCCTCATCTCAAATATACAAGAATTTAATGTAGAGGAATACCCAGCTGACTGAGACACTCAAACAGCTACGCCAAGGTTCATTTGGTTTAACCATAAGGACTTTTGTCTTCAGGCTGTCACATAACCTAGATTACATTTTTGTCTACAGGCAGAGCCTCCAGGGTTATCTCTTTCATTCCAGGTTAGGTGGAAGTTCATGCTTTTTGCCAGGCCCTGACCTTACTGTTTGTTATTTTCCTAACATCAAACTATCTGCTCTCCTTTGGTTCTCTACATTTGGAAGCCCTTACTCATTGATCTTTTTTCTATTTGATTACCTAACCTGCTGATGGGACTAGTCCTACTCTATGGTGTAGCCAGGGGTATTCACTTCTGCATCATCTGTAAGAGCCTTATTTCCTTGATGGATCAACTTCCTTTCTTGGGAGTAAGTTGGCCTCACATCATCATCCTATATTCCCACCAACCCCAATCCCATTACCAAGTTCCTATCCAATGCAAGAATTTGACTCCTAAGAACCAGATATTAAGGCCACATACCCAACTAACATGGTATTCCTGCCCTCAAGGTGCTTACACAGTTTAGTGGGAGGAATCACTGTATATTTACAATTATTGGTTTATTATTTTTCTATCATGTTTTATTGTACTATCTGAATAGCACCTATATACCTGTTAATTTGCAAGGCACAGATGATTGATATTTTCCATTTAATCATTAGGTCTTTTTTGGCTCAGGTTAAAAGCTCCTAATACTTCCCTGGTTCTCTGTGCTGAACTGCTCTTAATTATCTCTAGTGGGATGACTGTCCAGCATCCCATAATCATAACTGTACCTACAGGTACAGTATTAAGATTATTTTACATTTAGACTCTAGGTCCTAATGGGAGTCAAAATTTTTCATGGAAAGAAGACAAAGGTCATAAAATGGAGAATCATGGAATAACTATTTTAACTTTAATGTGCTTATATTTTAAAGTAAATATTAGCCATCTTTGTAGGGGAAGGAGAAGTGTCATAATATGAAATTGAACCAATAATAAAAAGACACTGCTATTCCTGATAGTTTTTAAATACTTTTGCTTTTCTTTATTATCCACCTAAGCAGGCTTAAAAATATGAAAAGTTTTATTTTTGATTTGTCATTTCTACCCTTTGTCCCATCCTTTCCAAAACTGCTTTTATTTTCTATTTTAATCTAAATACTATATTTCCATTCTGCACATATTCTGAGAGCCCATAATACACCAGTACTTTTTATGCAAGTCAAACAGAATTGTACAGGGTGGACTCCAAGGGAACATGGAGCTGCAACCCTTCCAATGCCTGCTTCCACAGGCAAACATGAAGTCTTTTTAAAGACACACAGCACACTATCAAAAATATTTATTCCTGGATTACTGTGCAAGATAGCAGAGTAGAAAGACCTGGAGCTCACCTCTCAGAGGCACACCAAAATCACAACCATTTGCAGAAAAACCATTGATAAAAAAGTTGGGAACCCATGAGAAAAGATACAACTAAAGATCTAAAGAAGGAAGCACTACGAGACAGGTAGAAGGGGTGGAGTTGCATAATAAGCAAATACCATACTCCCAGGTGGGCAATTTACAAACAGGGGAATAACTGCAACTCTGGAGGCTCTCTCAAAGGAGTGAGGTTTGAGCCTGATGTCAGGCTCCCTAGCCTGCAGGTTCTGCACCAAGAAGACAAGCCCTGAGAGCATGTGGCTTTGAAGGCCAGCAGGGCTTACTTTCAGGAGTCCTAGAGGGCTGAGGGAAATACAGTGAAGTAAGCCAGAAAGAGAAAGAAAAATACCTTATGATATAACTTAGATAAGGAATCTAAATTTGACACAAATGAACTTATCTGAAAAAACAAATAGACTCTCAGATATAGAGAACAGATTTGTGGTTGCCAACTGAGGGAGGGTGGGGGAGGGAAGGATTGGGATTTGGGGATTAGCAGATGCAAACTATTAAATACAGGATAGATAAACAAAAAGGTTCTACTATATAGCTCAGGGAAGTATATTCAACATCCTGTGATAAACCATAATGGAAAAGAATACGATAAATCATATATATATATATATATATATATAACTAAGTCACTCTGCTGTACAGCAGAAATTAATACAACATTGTAATCAACTATATTTCTATAAAATTAAAACAAACAAACAAAACACTGGCCTTAAATAACACATTAGACCAGATGAACTTATTAGATATTTACAGGACATTCCATCCAAAAGCAAAATACACATTCTTTTCAAGTTTACATGGAACACTTACCACGATAGTTCACATGGTATGCCACAAAACAAGCCTTGGTAAATTTAAGAAAACTGAAATCATATCATGCATCATTTCTAACCACAATGGTATGAGACTAGAAATCAACTACAAGAAAAAAATGGCAAAAACCATAAATGAGTGGAGACTAAACAATATGCTACCAAACAACCAATGGATCACTGAAGAAATCAAAGAGAAAATTAAAAAATACCTACAGACTAATGAGAAATGAAAACACAATGATCCAAAACCTATCAGATGCAGCAAAAGCAGTTCTAAGAGGGAAGTTTGTAGTGATACAAGCTTACCTCAGGAAATAAGAAAAATCTCAAATAAACAACCTAACCTTATACCTAAAGGAACTAGAGAAAGAAGAACAAACAAAATCCAAAATCAGTAGAAGGAAAGATATTGTAAAGATCAGAAGAGAAATAAATGAACTAGAGACTAAAAAAACATTAGAAGAGGTCAATGAAACTAACAGCTGGTTCTTCGAAAAGATTTTAAAGAATTGACAAGACTTTAGCCAGGCTCATCAAGAAAAAAAGGGAGAAGGCCCAAATCAATAAAATTAGAAATGAAAAACAAGTTACAAGTGACCCCACAGAAATACAAAGGCTCTTAAGAGACAACTACAAACAACTATTTGCCAATAAAATGGACAACCCAGAAGAAATGGACAAATGCTTAGAAAGGTACAATCTCCCAAGACTGAACCAGGAAGAAATAGAAAATATGAACAGACCAATTACCAGCATTGAAATTGAATCAGTCATTTAATAACTGCCAACAAACAGAATTCCAGGAGATGATAGTGTCACAGATGAATTCTACCAAACATTTAGAGGAGAATTACCATATCCTTCTCAAACTCTTGCAGGAAATTGAAGAGGAAAGAATGCTTCCAAACTCATTCTACAAGGCCAGCATCACCCTGACACCAAAACCAAAAAAGGATATCACAAGACAAATACAGGCCAAAATCACTGATGAACAAATATGCAAAAATCCTTAATAAAATATCAGCAAAACAAATCCAACAATACATCTAAAGGATCACACACCATAATCAAGTGGGATTTATCCCAGGGATACAAGTATTTTTCAATATCTGCAAATTGGTCAATGTGATACACCACAATAACAAAGAATAAAAAAAAAACACATCATCTCAAAAGATGCATAAAAAGCTTTTTGACAATAGTTAACACCCATTTATGATAAACTCTCCAGAAAGTGGGCACAGAGGAACACGCCTCAACATAATAAAGGCCATATATGACAAGCCTACAGCTAACATCACACTAAATGGTGAAAAGCTGAAAGCATTTCCTCTATGATCAGGAACAAAACAAGGATGCCCACTCTTACCACTTTTATTCAACATAGTATTGGAAGTCCTAGCCCCAGCAATTAGACAAGAAGAAATAAGAGCATCCAAATTGGAAAGGAAGAAGTAAAACTGTCACTATTTGCAGATGACATGATACTGTACATAGAAAATCCTAATGGCACCACCAAAAAACTGCTGGAACTCATGAATGAATTCGGTAAGGTTGCTGGATACAAAATTAACATACAGAGATCTGTTGCATTTCTATACACTAATAACGAACTATCAGAAAGCAAAATTTTGGAAACAATACCATTTATCATCGCATCAAAAAGAAAATAATACCTAGGAATAAACCTACCTAGCAAGGTAAAAGACCTGTACTCTAAACAACGATAAGACATTGGTGAAAAAAATTGAAGATGACACAACTGTTCTAAAGATAAACTGTGTTCATGGATTGGAAGAATTAAAATTGTTAAAATGACTATATTACTCAAGGTAATCTACTAATTCAATGCAATCCCTATCAAAATGCCAAGGGCCTTCTTCACAGAACTAGAACAAATAATTTTAAAATTCATATGGAAACAGAAAAGGCCCTAAATAGCAAAAGCAGTCTTGCGAAAGAACAACAGAGCTGGAGGAATCACACTCCCTGACTTCAGATTATACTACAAAGCTACAGTAATCAAAACAGCATAGTACTGGCACAGAAACGGGCACATAGATTAATGGAATAGACAGCCTAGAAATAAACCTATACCTTTATGATTGAGTAATCTACAACAAAGAGGTTAGAATATACTATGAAGAAAAGACAGTCTCTTCAATAAATAGTACTGGGAAAACTGGACAGCTACATGTAAAAGAAACTATAACGTGGTCTAACACCATGCACAAAAATAACTCAAAATGGCTTAAAGACCTAAATGTAAGACTGGAAACCATAAAAATGTCTAGAAGAAAACATAGGTGGACCACCCTCTTTCACATCAATTGTAGCAATTTTTTTTGGATCTGTCTCCTAAGGCAAAAAAAAAACAGGAAAGGAAGAAAACTAAACAAATGGGACCTAATTCAACTTAATGGTTTCCTTTGCTGTACAAAAGCTTTTAACAAAACAAAAAGACAACCTACTGAATGGGATAAAATGTTTGCAAATGATGTGACTGATAAGGGGTTAATATCCCAAATATACGAACAGTACGTACAACTCAATATGAAAAAGCAACCTGATTAAAAAATAGGCAGAAGAAATGAATAGAAATTTTTCCAAAGAAGACATAACGATGGGCAACAGGCACATAGAAAGATGCTTAACATCCTTAATCATCAGAGAAATGCTAATTAATGCCACAATGAGATATCATCTCACCCCTGTCAGAATGGCTATCATCAAGAGGACCACACATAACAAATATTGGATAGGATGTGCAGAAAAGGGAACCCTCATTCACTGTTGGCAGAAATGTAAACTGGTGTGGCCACTGTGGGAAACAGTAAGCAAGCTTCAGGAAAAACTAAAAATAGAACTACCATATGACCCAGCTATTCCACTCCTGGGTATTTGTCCAAAAAAAAAAAAAAAAAAAAAAAAAAGAAAAAAAGAAAACACTGATTAGAAAAGATACGTGCACCCCAAAGTTCACACAGCCATGGGAATAGACTCATCTAGTTACACCATTGCCAAGATATGTAAGCAACCTAAGTGTCCATCGACAGATGAATGGATAAAGATGTGGTATATCAACACAACAGAATACTACTCAGCCAAAAAATGAAAGAAATTTCACCATTTGCAACAGCATGGATGACTTGGAGGGTATTAATCTAAGTAAAGTAAGACAGAGAAAGACAAATACTGTATTATATCACTTATATGTGGAATCAAGAAATAAAACTAGGGAATATAACAGAAACAGACTCACAGATAAGGAGGAAAAATGAGTGCTTACCAGTGGGTAGAGGGAAGGGGGAAAGGGCAAGATAGGAGTAGAGGAATAAGAGGTATCAATACAAACTACTATGTATAAAATAAATAAGACACAAGGATATATTATACAGCACAGGGAAAGTATCCAATGTTTTATAACTATAATTAGAATATAAACTTTAAAAATTGAGAATCACTGTTGTACACTTAAAATATAATATTGTACATCAATCATACTGCAATTTAAAATAACGGAAAAGATGTACGGAGTGTTTGGTTTATTTTTACTTTCAAAAGTTGACCCAAGTACTCCATGCTGCAAGCATCCACACATGTAGGTGCTTAAAAAGTACAGTTCTTTGATCTTGGCATCCCAAATCCAGTGGGCATCTTTGTTCCTTTAGAAGGCAGAGGCAGTGTCTCTCTTTAATTATAAGTAATTGCAAGGTGGTATTCCCTCAGAACACAGTATTGCTCCTACATTTTGCCACCTACATCTTGAACATTTGGTATGCCTTTAAGTTTCATTAACGAATCAACCCATTTTTTTATTGTTGTCCCTTTGGATATCCTATTGAATTTCTTCACAGAAGTTCTTAGTATGGGGATACTTTAGCATCAACACTTTATTGCTATTTAGGGTTCATTCGTTGGATTTAAGATTCAGTGGCCAAGTCCCCCACTCCCTTTCCCACCTAAAATAATGTTTCTCTATGCTCAAAGTATTTGAAAGGCCTATTTTTAATCCCACCTAGAAAATAACCCTTGGATAGTTTACCCACAGAATATACAATAAAGCTTGGTAATTAAGAGCTCAGTTTTAGAAGCTGGGTAGACTGGATTGAAAATTCACCACTGTTCTCTACAAAATATTTGATCTTCAGCAAGCTACTTGACCTCTCCAGTTCCTTCCTCAACAGTACTACTTCACATGTTTATTATTTACATTAAATGAGATAATGTTTGTAAAACGGCATAGGGCCTGGTACGTTAGGTGCTCAATACAAAATAAATATTATATACAGCCAGCATCTTAGTCCCAAAACATGTTTCCCAAAGCCCTCCTTAGTACCTCAAAAATCTTCTTTATAATAACTCTTAGGCTTAAGACACAACATCTAAAAAAAATCATTGAATAGTAATACAATATCACCCAACTAATGTGGTTTAATTTGTTAGAATAGTTGGATTTTACCTCACTTTTGGACATGGCCACAAAAAACAGAGAAGCATTTTAATAAAAAGATGAGGTTGAAGGATATAAAAAGCTAAGAACAGAAATTGAGGATGGAAGAGAACAGGACTTGGAGGCAGCATAGCTACTGAGTTCTGGCAAGTTAGCAAGGCCAGGGTGTCTGGAGTGCAGACTTACTTTCCTTCCTATTTTCTACTCCCACTACTTCTGTTGAAATCCATATAGTATTGCCTTAAGCCAAAATATTCTCTTATGAAACACAGGACACCTGATGTTTCTAAGTTACAGTAAGATTCACTCAATGTATTGATGACAATAATCACTTTGAATTTTAACAATACATGTAAATGTACATTATTATGTATACATTATTATGTTAATGTTAATTACCTACCAAGTCCCCATAAAGAGTAAAATTTGGATAACAGAGGACCTAAAATTAGAAATACTTAACTCTAATTCCGGCTCATCCACATACCTGCAGTATAATTCAGGGATGGTAACACTAAGCCTCAGTAGTCTCTCACCATGAAAACTGAACAGCATAATTTTTCCCTTGCAGGGTTTTTAAGAAACCATGCATATGAAAGCACAAACTGTATGTGAAAATATGTAGGACAGTGCATGACATGCTGTGCTTATCCAACAAATTCCATTTTCCATCTGTGTGATTCTAAATTTCATACTCTTCTCCTTACCCCATGGGAAGATGCACCATTATTGCATCATTGCATCATTTGTACTTTTAAGTTGAAAAAACAGCTGGTCCTCTTGCATCCTCACCTACACCCTGGACTTCTTTTTATCTGTCTATCCATCTATTCATCCTACTCATTCATTCACTTTTTGATTAATTTGCTATTTACAAACCTGCATTACATCCTTCTTTCACCTTATTTTTTTTGGTCAAAATACATAGTATTTTCAAAAAGTGGTTATGAGCATGAAAAGATACTAATTTTCAAAGTCTTGGACTTAAAATCACTAACAGAATGTTAGGCTGCTAATACAAGCTCCCTATTCAAACCTGGCTCTTCTTGAAAATGTCACAATAAAACAGACAACCCACCAATGGATATTTCATGCTTTTTACACTTACTAAGAAATATGACCCAACTAAAGATGGATGTGTAATAGGTAGGGCATGTTAGACTGTAATAGCACACACCTAAATTGCAACAGTAACACAATAGCCCTGCCTGGATAGGTATTCAGGTGAGCAGAAAAATTCCACTCCAAGTATTCATTAAGGGACCAGGTTCCTTTTATCTTGTTGTTTCACCATCTCATAGAGCCATATCATAATAAATATCCAGGCAGAGAAATAAAAAAAGCAATCACAGAGGAGACACACCACATTTTATAATATGTGCTCATAACATTTGCTCATATCTATTGGCAAGAAATAGTCATACAAATACACCTAGCTACAAGGGGAGGTTCCTAGTTACAATCATATTATTGGAGGAGAAAACATAATAGAATTCAGTGGACAGTGAGAGATCACTGCCACAGTGTATAAAAAGAGGTATATTTCAACTGTATTTTTGTTTACTCTAAACAGTAAACAATAGTACTGTTTTGTTTACTCTAAACAGTACTGTTTTGTTTACTCTAAAACAGTAACTTTCTAGTCTATTAATACCCCGTTTTTGCTAAAAAATCCCTCAAGGAACAGTAATTTAAATTCTGCCTGTTCCCAAAAGGATGACATGTTATTTGGGAGTGTGGGTGGGGTGGCATTGGTTGCAGAAGGGGGATGATCTTTCTTAAGTAATTTAAAATAACAGACCCAGTTTAGTGCAGCACCAGCAAAGTACTCAATTAAAATCACATTATTAAAATAAAAATTAATGTTCTGTTGTTGAACTGCTTGGCTGAATGCACCAATTAAGTTTTCTTATCTTCCCGACCCTCTCTCCAATCTTTTTGAGAGAGACATTCACACAAACACACATGTACAACTTTCTGACTAAATAAATTGAGGTTCGGACTTTCTCAGAATCACAAAGATAGCAAAGGGAAGA
>NW_006786963.1:1119553-1130986 GCF_000442215.2 Lipotes vexillifer
GGGACTGGATGATGGCAGAAGAGGAGGACGGAACAGGAATGTGGCAGAATAGCAATGTGGAGCTTACCTCCCCCGACAAACACATCAAAAATACATCTACATGAAGAAAAATTCTCATGGAAAACTGGAAACTGGCAAAAGAACACCTTTACAAACAAAGCAGCAAGAAATATTTACATGTAACCAGGTACGATGGAGAACAGGCAAAGGGTCAGGACCTTTGCCAGTAGGAGTGATCTGAAATGAAGAAAAGGTCCACACGGGAAGACTCTCATGCGGGGGACCAAGTGGGTTGCGCCACAGACTGTGCATCCCAGTCCTGGAGTCCTATGTGAAGGAGACAAGCCCCCTTTGCTTCTAAAAGAACCACTGGGACAGACAGAAGGGCTGGAGAGACCTCGACTCCACTTGCAAAGAGTGCATGGATGCTGGCTTGCCAAAAAAACAGGGTGCAGAGAGCTCTGCACTGGTGGCTGCCCCCTCGCCAAGCTCGTGAACCTAAGTGGGGCAAACACCTAGCCCCACTCATTCCACATCACAGCCAGGCACAGGATCTGGGCCAACAGGGCCATGGGAATAGACTCATCTAGTTACAAAGAGACAGCCAGTGAGCCTGGGGTGTGGTCCAGGAGGGGCATCAGCAGACTGTGTTGGTGCTAGCTATATCAGCGCCCCAGAAGCAGCCCAGGTCTCTGACAGCAGAGCAGCCGATTCAATTCCTACAGTTATAACACCCTGGCCCCCAGCCCCAACCTAGTGAACAATCTGGCCCCACCCACTCCACACCACAGCCTTGCACTAGATCTGCGATGACCTCAACAGGGGAAGGGAATTGACCTTGGGCTGCTTCTGAGTGGACCGTGGACACCTTCACAGGCAGCATATCAGACCTCTATAAGTGCCCGATCCCCATTTACTTAAGCAGTTCCCTCCTTTGGGGTAAAGGCCCCAGTGCAGAGAGAAGGAAAACATTTAAAGGGAACAGAGTCAGCTTGAACCTGACCCTCTGGCAGGCTCAAGCAACTGGGGAGCAGACCCCATGCCTCACAGGGTGGCAACAGCCACAGAGCAGAGAGGAAGTCCTTCGTTATACCCTGTGCAGGCTTTAGATCCTACAACACCAACCACACCCCTTATCAAGTTGACACCAGCCAGCACACCTGAAGAAAGACATGGCTGGCATTCACATCAACCCCCCGCCACACACACACACCTAACACACTGGGCGTATACACTCTACATAGGGATGCTCCCACATAAAAACACCACTACAAAGACCACAAAGGATAACTTTTCTACTAAATTCATAGAGATGGAGAAAGCTAAGTAAAACAAAAAGGCAGAGGAACTACTCCCAATTAAAAAGGCAAGAGAAAACCCCTGAAAAAATAAACAGCGAAACAGAGATAATTATTCTACCAAACAATAAATTCAAAAAGGTGGTAATAGAAATACAGAATTAAGAAAAATTATCACTATAAGTGCAGAATACATTTTTTTTACATCTTTATTGGAGTATAATTGCTTCACAATGGTGTGTTAGTTTCTGCTTTATAACAAAGTGAATGAGTTATACATATACATATATTCCCATATCTCTTCCCTCTTGCGTCTCCCTCCCTCCCACCCCTCTAGGTGCTCACAAAGCACCGAGCTGATCTCCCTGTGCTATGCAGCTGCTTCCCACTAGCTATCTATTTTACATTTGGTAGTGTATATATGTCCATGCCACTCTCTCACTTTGTCACAGCTTACCCTTCCCCCTCCCCATATCCTCAAGTCCATTCTCTAGTAGGTCTGTGTCTTTATTCCCGTCTTACCCCTAGGTTCTTCATGACATTTTTTTTTCTTAAATTCCATATATATATGTTAGCATACAGTATTTGTCTTTCTCTTTCTGACTTACTTCACTCTGTATGACAGACTCTAGGTCTATCCACCTCATTACAAATAGCCCAATTTCGTTTCATTTTATGGCTGAGTAATATTCCATTGTATATATGTGCCACATCTTCTTTATCCATTCATCCAATGCTGGACATTCAGGTTGTTTCCATCTCCGGGCTATTGTAAATAGAGCAGCAATGAACATTTTGGTACATGACTTTTTTTGAATTATGGTTTTCTCAGGGTATATGCCCAGAAGTGGGATTGCTGGGTCATATGGTAGTTCTATTTTTAGTTTTTTAAGGAACCTCCATACTGTTCTCCACAGTGGCTATACCAATTCACATTCCCACCAGCAGTGCAAGAGGGTTCCCTATTCTCCACACCCTCTCCAGCATTTATTGTTTCTAGATTTTTTGATGATGGCCATTCTGACTGGTGTGAGATGATATCACATTGTAGTTTTAATTTGCATTTCTCTAATGATTAATGATGTTGAGCATTCTTTCATGTGTTTGTTGGCAGTCTGTATATCTTCTTTGGAGAAATGTCTATTTAGGTCTTCTGCCCATTTTTGGATTGCGTTGTTTGTTTTTCTGTTATTGAGCTGCATGAGCTGCTTGTAAATTTTGGAGATTAGTCCTTTGTCAGTTGCTTCATTTGCAAATATTTTCTTCCATTCTGAGGGTTGTCTTTTGGTCTTGTTTATGGTTTCCTTTGCTGTGCAAAAGCTTTGAAGTTTCATTAGGTCCCATTTGTTTATTTTTGTTTTTCTTTCCATTTCTCTAGGAGGTGGGTCAAAAAGGATCTTGCTGTGATTTATGTCATAGAGTGTTCTGCCTGTGTTTTCCTCTAAGAGTTTGATAGTTTCTGACCTTATGTTTAGGTCTTTAATCCATTTTGAGCTTATTTTTGTGTATGGTGTTAGGGACTGTTCTAATCTCATACTTTTACATGTAGCTGTCCAGTTTTCCCAGCACCACTTATTGAAGAGGCTGTCCTTTCTCCACTGTACATTCCTGCCTCCTTTATCAAACGTAAGGTGACCATGTGTGCGTCGGTTTATCTCTGGGCTTTCTATACTGTTCCATTGATCTATCTTTCTGTTTTTGTGCCAGTACCATACTGTCTTGATTACTGTAGCTTTGTAGTATAGTCTGAAGTCAGGCAGCCTGATTCCTCCAGCTCCATTTTTTGTTCTCAAGATTGCTTTGGCTATTCGGGGTCTTTTGTGTTTCCATACAAATTGTGAAATTTTTTGTTCTAGTTCTGTGAAAAATGCCAGTGGTAGTTTGATAGGGATTGCATTGAATCTATAGATTGCTTTGGGTAGTAGAGTCATTTTCACAATGTTGATTCTTCCAATCCAAGAACATGGTATATCTCTCCATCTGTTTGTATCATCTTTAATTTCTTTCATCAGTGTCTTATAATTTTCTGCATACAGGTCTTTTGTCTCCTTAGGTAGGTTTATTCCTAGATATTTTATTCTTTTTGTTGCAGTGGTAAATGGGAGTGTTTTCTTGATTTCACTTTCAGATTTTTCATCGTTCATTAGTATATAGGAATGCAAGAGATTTCTGTGCATTAATTTTGTATCCTGCTACTTTACCAAAGTCATTGATTAGCTCTAGTAGTTTTCTGGTAGCATCTTTAGGATTCTCTATGTATCGTGTCATGTCATCTGCAAACAGTGACAGCTTTACTTCTTCTCCGATTTGGATCCTTTTATTTCCTTTTCTTCTCTGCTTGCTGTGGCTAAAACTTCCAAAATTATGTTGAATAAGAGTGGTGAGAGTGGGCAACCTTGTCTTGTTCCTGATCTTAATGGAAATGCTTTCAGTATTTCACCATTGAGGACGATGTGGGCTGTGGGTTTGTCATATATGGCCTTTATTATGTTGCAGAAAGCTCCCTCTATGCCTACTTTCTGCAGGGTTTTTATCATAAACGGGTGTTGAATTTTATCGAAAGCTTTCTCTGCATCTATTGAGATGATAATATGGTTTTTCTCCTTCAGTTTTTTAATATGGTGCATCACGTTGATTGATTTGTGTATATTGAAGAATCCTTGCATTCCTGGAATAAACCCCACTTGATCATAGTGTATGATCCTTTTAATGTGCTGTTGGATTCTGTTTGCTAGTATTTTTTGAGGATTTTTGCATCTATGTTCATCAGTGATATTGGCCTGTAGTTTCCTTTCTTTGTGACATCCTTGTCTGGTTTTGGTATCAGGGTGATGGTGGCCTCGTAGAATGAGTTTGGGAGTGTTCCTCCCTCTGCTATATTTTGGAAGAGTTTGAGAAGGATAGGTGTTAGCTCTTCTCTTAATGTTTGATAGAATTTGCCTGTGAAGCCATCTGTTCCTGGGCTTTTGTGTTTTGGAAGATTTTTAATCACAGTTTCAGTTTCAGTGCTTGTGATTGGTCTGTTCATATTTTCTATTTCTTCCTGATTCAGTCTTGGCACGTTGTGCATTTCTAAGAATTTGTCCATTTCTTCCAGGTCGTCCATTTTATTGGCATACAGTTGCTTCTAGTAATCTGTCATGATCTTTTGTATTTTGCAGGGTCAGTTGTTACTTCTCCTTTTTCATTTCTAATTGTATTGATTTGAGTCTTCTCCCTTTTTTTTTGATGAGTCTGGCTAATGGTTTATCAAATTTGTTTATCTTCTCAGAGAACCAGCTTTTAGTTGTATTGATCTTTGCTGTTGTTTCCTTCATTTCTTTTTCATTTATTTCTGATCTGATGTTTATGATTTCTTTCCTTCTGCTAACTTTGGGGTTTTTTTGTTCTTCTTTCTCTAATTGCTTTAGGTGCAAGGTTAGGTTGTTTTTTCGAGATGTTTCCTGTTTCTTAAGGTAGGATTGTATTGCTATAAACTTCCCTCTTAGAACTGCTTTTGCTGTATCCCATAGGTTTTGGGTTGTCATATCTCCATTTCATTTGTTTCTAGGTATTTTTTGATTTCCTCTTTGATTTCTTCAGTGATCACTTGGTTATTAAGTAGTGTATTGTTTTGCCTCCATGTGTTTGTATTTTTTACAGATATTTTCCTGTAATTTATATCTAGTCTCATAGCATTGTGGTCAGAAAAGATACTTGATACAATTTCAATTTTCTTAAATTTACCAAGGCTAGATTTGTGACCCAAGATATGATCTATCCTGGAGAATGTTCCATGAGCACTTGAGAAAAATTTGTATTCTGTTGTTTTTGGATGGAATGTCCTATAAATATCAATTAAGTCCATCTTGTTTAATGTATCATTTAAAGCTTGTGTTTCCTTATTTATTTTCATTTTGGATGATCTGTCCATTGGTGAAAGTGGGGTGTTAAAGTCCCCTACTATGAATGTGTTACTGTCGATTTTCCCTTTTATGGCTCTTGCCTTATGTACCGAGGTGCTCCTATGTTGGGTGCATAAATATTTACAATTGTTATATCTTCTTCTTGGATCGATCCCTTGATCATTATGTAGTGTCCTTCTTTGTCTCTTCTAATAGTCTTTCTTTTAAAGTCTATTTTGTCTGATATGAGAATTGCTACTCCAGCTTTCTTTTGGTTTCCATTTGCATGGAATATCTTTTTCCATCCCCTTCCAGTCTGTACGTGTTTCTAGGTCTGAAGTGGGTCGCTTGTAGACAGCATATATATGGGTCTTGTTTTTGTATCCATTCAGCCAATCTGTGTCTTTTGGTGGGAGTATTTAATCCATTTACATTTAAGGTAATTATCGATATGTATGTTCCTATTCCCATTTTCTTAGTTCTTTTAGGTTTGTTATTGCAGGTATTTTCCTTCTCTTGTGTTTCTTGCCTAGAGAAGTTCCTTTAGCATTTGTTGTAGAGCTGGTTTGGTGGTGCTGAACTCTCTCACCTTTTGCTTGTCTGTAAAGGTTTTAATTTCTCCATGAAATCTGAATGAGATTCTTTCTGGGTGGACTAATCTTGGTTGTACGTTTTTCTCCTTCATCACTTTAAATATGTCCTGCCAGTCCCTTCTGGCTTGCAGAGTTTCTGCTGAAAGATCAGCTGTTAACCTTATGAGCATTCCTTTGTGTGTTATTTGTTGTTCTTCCCTTGCTGCTTTTAATATGTTTTCTTTGTATTTAATTTTTGACAGTTTGATTAATATGTGTCTTGGCGTGTTTCTCCTTGGATTTATCCTCTATGGGACTCTCTGTGCTTCCTGGACTTGATTATCTATTTCCTTTCCCATATTAGGGAAGTTTTCAACTATAATCCCTTCAAATATTTTCTCAGTCCCTTTCTTTTTCTCTTCTTCTTCTGGAACCCCTATAATTCAAATGTTGGTGTGTTTAATGTTGTCCCAGAGGTCTCTGAGACTGTCCTCAGTTCTTTTCATTATTTTTTCTTTATTCTGCTCTGCAGTAGTTATTTCCAGTATTTTTTCTTCCAGGTCACTTATCCATTCTTCTGCCTCAGTTGTTCTGCTATTGATCCCTTCGAGAGTATTTTTAATTTCATTTATTGTGTTGTTCGTCGTTGCTTGTTTCATCTTTAGTTCTTCTAGGTCCTTGTTAAATGTTTCTTGCATTTTGTCTCTTCTGTTCCCAAGATTTTGGATCATCTTTACTCTCATTATTCTGAATTCTTTTTCAGGTAGACTGTTTATTTCCTCTTCATTTGTTAAGTCTGGTGGGTTTTTATCTTGCTCCTTCATCTGCTGTGTGTTTTTCTGTCTTCTCATTTTGCTTATCTTACTGTGTCTGGGGTCTCCTTTTAGCAGGCTGCATGTTCGTCGTTCCCGTTGTTTTTGGTGTCTGTCCCCAGTGGCTAAAGTTGGTTCAGTGGGTTGTGTAGGCTTCCTGGTGGAGGGGACTAGTGCCTGTGTTCTGGTGGATGAGGCTGGATCTTGTCTTTCTGTTGGGCAGGTCCACGTCTGGTGGTGTGTTTTGGGGTGTCTGTGGCCTTATTATGATTTTAGGCAGCCTCTCTGCTAATGGGTGGGTTTGTGTTCCTGCCTTGCTAGTTGTTTGTCATAGGGTGTCCAGCACTGTAGCTTGCTGGTCGTTGAGTGAAGCTGGGTGTTGGTGTTGAGATGGAGATCTCTGGGAGATTTTCCCCATTTGATATTACGTGGAGCTGGGTGGTCTCTTGTGGACCAGTGTTCTGCATTTGGCTCTCCCACCTCAGAGGCACAGCACTGATTCCTGGCTGCAGCACCAAGAGCCTTTCATCTACACAGCTCAGAATAAAAGGGAGAAAAAGTAGAAAGACAGAAAGAGAGAGAGAGAGAGAGAAGGAGAGAGAAAGAGGGAAAGAAACAAAGAAAGAAACAAAGAAAGAAAGAAGGAAATAAGATAAAATAATGTAAGATAAAGTTACTAAAATAAAAAATAATTATTACCAAAAAAAATTTTAAGTAAAAATGAAAAATGGACGGACAGAACCCTAGGACAAATGGTGAAAGCAAAGCTATTCAGACAAAATCTCACACAAAAGCATACACATACACACTCAGAAAAAGAGGAAAAGGGGAGAAAATAATAAATCTCGCTCTCAGAGCCCACCATCTCAATTTCAGAAGATCCATTGTCTATTCAGGTATTCCACAGATGCAGGGTACAAGTTGATTGGGGAGCTTTAATCGCTGCTCCTGAGGCTGCTGGGAGAGATTTCCTTTTCTCTTCTTTGTTCTCACAGCTCCCGAGGCTCAGCTTTGGATTTGGCCCCGCCTCTGCATGTAGGTTGCCAGAGGGCGTCTGTTCTTTGTTCAGAGAGGACGGGGTCAAAGAAGCAGTTGCTTTGGGGGCTGTGGCTCACTCAGGCCGGGGAGAGAGAGGGGTATGGAGTGTGGGGCGAGCCTGTGGCGGCAGAGGCTGGCGCGTCGTTGCACCAGCGTGAGGCGCGCCGTGCGTTCTCCCGGGGGAGTTGTCCCTGGATCCCGGGACCCTGGCAGCGGCGGGCTGCACAGGCTCCCCGGAAGCAGTGTGTGGATAGTAACCTGTGCTTGCACACAGGCTTCTTGGTGGCGGCAGCAGCAGCCTTAGCATGTCTCTGGGGTCCACGCTGTTAGCCACGGGTCGCGCCCGTCTCTGGAGCTCCTTTAAGCAGCGCTCTTAATCCCCTCTCCTCGCGCACCAGGAAACAAAGAGGGAAGAAAAAGTCTCTTGCCTCTTTGGCAGGTGCAGACTTTTTCCCGGACTCCCTCCCGGCTAGCTGTGGTGCACTAACCCCTTCGGGCTGTGTTCACGCCGCCAGTCCTCTCCCTGCGCTCCTCAGCTGCGAGCCTCAGCTCGCAGCCCCGCCCACCCCGGCGGGCGAGCACACAAGCCTCTCGGGCTGGTGAGTGCCGGTCGGCACCGGTTCTCTGTGCGGGAATCTCTCCGCTTTGCCCTCCGCACCCCTGTGGCTGCGCTCTCCGCCGCGGCGCCGAAGCTTCCCCGCTCCGCCTCCCGCAATCTCCGCCCGCCAAGGGGCTTCCTAGTGTGTGGAGACCTTGCCTCCTTCACAGCTCCCTCCCACTGGTGCAGGTGCCGTCCCTATTCTTTATCTCTGTCTTTTCTGTTTTCTTCTGCCCTACCCAGGTACGTGGGGGAGTTTCTTGCCCTTTGGGAGGTCTGAGGTCTTCTGCCAGCGTTCAGTAGGTGTTCTGTAGGAGTTGTTCCACGTGTAGATGTATCTCTGATGTATCTGTGGGGAGGAAGCTGATCTCCGCGTCTTACTGTTCCGCCATCTTCCCCCTCTCCGTGGCTTCTGATTTTTAAAAACGCTTTTCTCCTTTAAGGAGCCCATAGACCAGGAAAACCATCATCCTGGGACCCAGGGACTGAAGCAAGACTTAAACCCTAGATAAATCTTAAATACTCTGCTTTACCACTAGGAAACAGTTGCTTTTTCTTCACTAGCTGCTTATTATGTCATGCTTTTATAGAAGTATTAGTGGACTTACGTGAAGAAGGTATCCAGGAATCAAAACCAAAGCACCTAAAGTCGGACACATTCCAGCGTCGGAGGAGGAAGCTCGCACCCAGGTTAAAGCTCTTCTGAAATGGCCAGGTTCTGTTCGGCGGCGGCCCCGAAGGTTCCCCTCCCAGCGGCGTGGCGGCCTCTGGCATGGCGTGCGTGTGGGCGTGGGCACAGGCGCCGCCTGCCTCCTCACGGCCCGGCGGGCGAGGCCGCACCCACTCCTGGGCCTGGGGGCTAGCGGGAACCCCAGGCTGCAGAGCTGGGCGTCAGGCAGGATCCCCTCGGGTTGGGGCAGCTGCGCCTGGCCGTTGGGGGCAGTAGCCACGACCTCCCAGTTCTGGGCTCCAGTGCCAGCGAAGCACACCCTCTAAAACCCTTGGCTTAATGGGCCTTTTACAGGAAGGTTTGGATCAAAATGACCCGCACCAGTGAGTCTTGCTGGCTGGAGGGGCACCATGCTTCTATGGGGCCACTTTGCTCCCTGCCACTGCACCCTGCTGGAGGGGCCATCTGGGAGTGCCGTCAGGGCTCATAAGGTATGGGAGCGGCCCTCCTGCAGCGGCTCCTGTGAGGACTGGCGGTTAGCAAAGGGCAGCACCTCCACTGACGTGCTGAAGACGCAGCTGTGGGCAGAAGCAGAAGCAGATGGACGCCCTGGCCACGAGCCCGAGGGCCTAGAGGCAGCCCCACGCAGGTGGGCCTTTTCTAGGGGCAACTGCTGTACATCAACAGGCTTGTGGTCACCTCTGCGGGCGAGTTTACTTTCCTTTAACGCCGCACGTGCTAAAGTCCTTATCCTTCAGTTTCTGGATATTGCCCACCAGCCAGAGAGATGTGAGTGTCCCGGTCCTGGAAGAGGAGGGCTTGAAGCGGAGCCGCAGGTTTGTCTTCTGTGGGTCCCAGTGCTTTGCGCCCTTCTAGGATATGGCCCAGGAGCCATTTGATGGGCTTGTCCTGGTAGGATGAGGATGAATTCCATATTCAGGCCCAGGTTCAACCACTTGAACATCTTCTCAATAAAGCCCAGCTGGAAGAACGCCAGGATCATCCAGTCCTCTGCGGGCTGCTGGATTGCCAAGTTCTTCATGGTGCACCGGTAGTGGAGCTTGGCTGCAGTGTCGTCCTCAGCTGTGTGTAGTAGATGCAGTTGGACTGCACATTCTTCCTGAGGAAGCAGTGATTGAGGTTCTGTTGTCATTTTCTCCTACTTCAAAATTTACTTTGCCACTCTTTTTTTGCAGGCTATTTCATATCCAGGGTCCCTTGTTAACACTTATATACATAAATATGCTTTACCAGACCCTCTCATCTCTTGAGAACCCTACTACAGGTGGGTGTTTTTTGTTTTTTGTTTTTTCTGCGGTACGGGGGCCTCTCACTGTTGTGGCCTCTCCTGTTGCGGAGCACAGGCTCCGGACGCGCAGGCTCAGCGGCCATGGCTCATGATGGGCCCAGCCGCTCTGCAGCATGTGGGATCTTCCCAGACCAGGGTACGAACCCGTGTCCCCTGCATCGGCAGGCGGACTCTCAACCACTGCGCCACCAGGGAAGCCTGGTGGGTGTGTTTTAACGTTCATCCACCTTGAAGCAGTTTCTTTCTCCTCAAGATCCCTTTGTGGAGGTAAGAAATATAGGATCTTGGGAAGCAACGAGTTTTCCAGTTTGATCTGGCCGCCATATCCCATCTTGCTTGAGCCATTTGATCTTTTAGGAAGTTAGCCTTTGCATTCTAGTGGAAAATTCTGCCAGTCTTTCTGTGAAGCTTTGTATTCAGATGAACAGGGATTGTACCCCCACTATTTGTGCAGCACTCTGCACAGCAGTGGGAATACATGGATCATCACAGCAATTGCTGTAGAGTTGCAAACTAGCTTTTGCATTTTGTGTGCATTTGTACATGCTGATTGTTACATGTTTTGCGAACTGCAATGAAGTCAAGTCTCCCTTATTTTAAAAGAACTCTCGGCCCTCCAGAAAACCAAATGGCCAGAATGCTAACTGTTGGAAGTTGTTTTTAAAATGAAGCAAGTGGTGTCATGACTAGTCTTAATTTCTAAATTAATCCCATTTGATATACCTCTGTGATGGAGCAACAAGGGGTGAGAAGGTAGTTATTAAAAACAATTTTAAATGGCACATGCAGACAGCTATCAGGAATCATCTCTTGTCATATCATGGTTTAGAAAAGAGCAGTACCCTCCTAGGAAATTCTGTCTGGAAAGAGCCAATGATACTGTTCATAAACACAGGTGCATATACATACGTACACACCAAGTATACAAACCCCACACTTACACACCTGGATACAAAGACACCTGCATATGAAGACATTCCACACATCTGTAACACTCCAGGTAGAAAGAAATTGGGAAAGAAAACTAAGTAGAGGAAGAGGGCTTGATGGGTAGTCTTGAGGCCATATACTGAAGCTGCTGCATTCTTCCAAACTTTAAAAATTGTACAAATGTCTCTTGGGTAGTGGCTTTATTGAGGCCACAGCCTAGAGAAAATAATCCCTCATTCTAGGAAACTCTAGATTGAGAGCCATAATGACTGCTTGGGATTATAACTTGAAATGCCTGCAAAACAAGCTAATTTAGGGAAAG
>NW_006786963.1:1131041-1141816 GCF_000442215.2 Lipotes vexillifer
CCTACCCATGTAATCCCTTATCTCACATGACGACACATCTCTCTCATTTCTGCAAATGGAACATGTCTCTGATCTTAAAAAGTCTCAATTCATTTTTTCCTGTATTTTTTCCTGATATGCTTACCAAGAGAACGTTCACTGACACTTGAAGGCAGGTCATGATGAAATTCACATCCAGTTATTTCAGAGAGCATCATTATTTGTAACAGGAATTTACTAGGCCACCAGAGGCTAGGGATGCTTCCTGGTCAGTCTCCCTATCACCACAGTACACCTTTCAGTCCCTAAACAAACTTACCCATCCCTGACGAATGTCACCAACCACATTCATTTTCTCTATTTGGCCATTTGTAAACAGTTAAATGCAGCCTTTCTCAGGAGGTGGCTCAGTTATTTAACTCAAAATTAATCAAATTACCTTAAATTAATGCACCTTACTCTTTTTACTTGATGAAATTTACAGGAAAAACTCCGTATGAGGCTTTTTTTTTTTTAAACTGGTTTCTGTTAGATTATGGATAAATAATAATTGTGGGTTTTTTTTTTTTTTTTAAGCTGTATGAACAGATTGCTCTCCCAGTGGGAATGAACTCCAAATATCAGGGAGAGGGATGACCTAGAATCTTTAAAAGCTGAAACATTCCCAGGAGGAGGTGGCCTCTCAGGTATTTTCCTTCTAGACTTTGCATAGCTGCTCATCCTTGAGAAGTACAGAGTATTGAAATAGGTCAGCATGTGGAGAGATATTAAAGAGGTGTTCTCTCTACTCTGAATTGTCATTCAGTGCTTTATATTACCCCAGAAATGGAGGAAAGGCGAGATCTCATTAGAGCAAATGAGGCCCAAATTTACAAGCATGTTTTGACTCTCCTGTGATGGATTTAGCGTGGAACTCAGATTTAGGTTGAGAGGACGGCAGAGGTTGGGGAGTGGCGAAGGGAACTCAGCAGGCACTCGTTATACATAATAATTGGGTGAGTGTTGCCTGAGATAAAATCGAGCATGAGTTACAGGTACTGTTTTCAAGGAGGTAGCAATCAGGCAGGAACAAGGAGAAATGTTAATGTCCACATTTAATTTGAAGAGATATGTGAGTTAAAGCTGTGCACATATCTGACTCAGCCTCTGACATTTATTGAAGGGCTTACTGTATCAGGCATTGTGTATGGATTATCTCATTTAATTCTTGCAAAAATCCAATGATTATATGGTTGATTCCATTTTTTGGATAAGGAGACTAGAGTTAAGTAATAAGCTCAAGGTTGAATCATTTCTGCACCTCATCTCTTCAAAATTTATGTTTTGCACTCAGTTGCCAGAGAAACCTTCTTAAATAATGCTTTGGTCAGTATTTAACTCCTGACTGACTTTTTCCAATGACCCCCACTGTCTGAATAATGAAGTGATGGGTTTGAGACCTTAGAGTCACAGTCCTGCTTTGCTGCCTCATTGGCTTCCACTCTGTCACAGGAACCAGCTGCTTTTGCCTTCTCTTGCTGTCTCTCCACGTAACGTCAACTTGCCAATATCTGAGCCTTTGATCCTTGATTTCTGGGTAATTGGGATCCAGTCTTTAACCTGCCACAGGGCAGAAAAGTCCGTCAGCATGGCTGGATCTTTGCCATGGCACCTGCTGTTTTCTTTGGCTTTTATACTAGGCTGTCCTTCTCCTCTGACATCTGTACCTGCACCAGTTGTCTACAAGCCATCTTCCCAAGTTGGTCACCTATGTTAGTTTGCTAAGGGTGCTATAACAAAGTACCACAAACTGAGTGGCTTAAACAACAGATATATATCGTTTTACAGTTCTGGAGGGTAGAGGTGTGAGGTCATGGTGTCAGCAGGGTTGATTGCTATGGCTGTGAGGGAGATTCTGTGCATTGCCCCTAGCTTCTGATGGTTTTCTGGAAAGCTTTGTCATTCCTTGGCTTTTGGAAGCATCACCTCAATCACTGCCTTCATGTTCACATGATGTTCTCCCTGTGTACATATCTATTTCAAACCCTCCCTTTTTATAAGGACACATATCATATTGGATTAGGACCCTTCCCTGCTAATATTCATAAATATGATCACATCTGAGGTACTGGGCATTAAGACTTCAACATATGAATTTTGACGAGACCCATAACGCTGCTCTGTTATTTCTCCAGTGCTCTATTTATGGCCTCCTCTTACTTTGCAACCACTGAGTCCTACATTCTTATACCTTTGTTACTTTATGCAGCATCTTGTAACCTCTGAATCATAGTAGGAATCTGGGAGGTGAAAGCAGTTAGAACAGATCCTAGGATCAGTCAAGTCTGATAGCCCCCATCTAAGCAACTGCTTCATAGATCAGGGCCTAGTGGGGAGCAGAGAGAGAATTTCTAGTCACAATTATTTGAAAAGGAGTACTTTACAAAATTCAAGTCTTTTGCGTTTTAATCATGAACTTCACAGATTAGGCACTATAACTGTCTGCAAAGGCAAAGCCTGATCATATAAGATGAAGTATGGCTGAAGAGTAGAGCTGGAACCAAGGAAAATGTCATTAAGTCCCTCCAAATGTCATTAAGACAGTTTTCTGGATCAAATCAGATGGATTAAATGTTTCCTTCCTGCCTCTGGAACAGAAGTGCAAAATATAGCTTTTCAGGGTCTCTTTGAGTTACCATGTAATTCTACAAACACATTACTTTACCCATGTAGCCCATCATAGGGCATTCACAATAACATTAGGACTTCATAGTGGCCACAAATTTGGCCTGTTAAACCAATGAGATATTTTTAGATTTTGGCAGATGTCACTGTGACTGTGTTTAAGAATTGCTTTGTCCTTTTACATTTCAAACCATTTTTAAAGGCTAGGGAGAGAAAAGTCTATTTTTGAACCAAGGTTCAGAAAACATTTTAGAAGAGCGTTTTGAGATTTTGTAGCTAAGTTGTACAGATCTGCTGTGATCCCTATTCCAAAAGGAAATTTATTCAACATTTACTAGTAATTAAAAAGAAAGAGAGAGAATATTTTTAAATGCCACAGGGATAAAAAACAGAAGAGATGAGAGCATTGCCTACAAGGTAAGTATACCAAGATTAGAAATTAAAAGTCTAGAAACTGCACATGCGAAGGATCTAGGTTGCATGCTCCTTATGAGAATCCAATGCCTGACGATCTAATGCCTGAGTTGGAGCTGAGGCCATCCCATCACCCCCAGATGGGACCTCTAGTTGCAGGAAGACAAGCTCAGGGCTCCCACTGATTCCACATTATCCCTGCAGGATCTTGGTTCCCAGATTGTATGTCGGGCCTGAGCTCCTCTGGTGGGAGCTCTGAGTCCAAACCGCTGGACTAACAGAGAACCTCAGACCCAAAGGAATATTAATTGGAGTGAGGCCTCCTGGAGGCCCTCATGCCAGCACCAAGACCCAGCTCTATCCAACTGACTGCAAACTCCAGTGCTGGACGTCTCAGGCCGAACAACCAGTAAGACAGGAATACATCACCACCCATCAAAAAAAAAGAAAAAAAAAAAAAAAAAGAAACAACAAAAAAATATGTTACAGATAAAGGAGCAAGGTAAAAACCTATAACACCAAATAAATGAAGATGAAATAGCCAACCTACCTAAAAAAGAATTCAGAGTAATGATAGTAAAGATGATCCAAAATCTCAGAAAGAGAATGGAAAAAATACAAGAAACATTTAACAAGGATCTAGAAGAACTAAAGAGCAAACAAACAGTGATGAACAGCACAATTACTGAAATTAAAAATACTCTAGAAGGAATCAGTAGCAGAATAACCAAGGCAGAAGAACGGATAAGTGAACTGGAAGATAAAATGGTGGAAATAACTGCCAGGGAGCAGAATGAAAGAAAAAACAATGAAGAGAATTGAGGACAGTCTCAGAGACTTCTGGGACAGCATTAAACACACCAACATTTGAATTATAGAGATCCCAGAAGAAGAAGAGAAAAAGAAAGTGTCTGAGAAAATATTTGAAGAGATTATAGTAGGAAACTTCCCTAACATGGTAGAGGAAATCATCAGTCAAGTCTGGGAGTCACAGAGAGTACCATACAGGATAAGCCCAAAGAGAAACAGACCAAGATACATATTAATCAAACTATCAAAAATTAAATACAAAGAAAAATTATTAAAAGCAGCAAGGGAAAAACAACAAATAACACACAAGGGAATCCCCATAAGCTTAACAGCTGATCTTTCAGCAGAAACTCTGCAAGCCAGAAGGAAGTGGCAGGATATATTTAAAGTGATGAAAGGGAAAAACCTACAACCAAGATTACTCTACCTAACAAGGATCTCATTCAGATTTGATGAAGAAATTAAAATCTTTACAGACAAGCAAAAGTTAAGAGAATTCACCACCACCAAACCAGCTTTACAACAAATGCTAAAGGAGCTTCTCTAGGCAGGAAACAGAAGGAAGGAAAAGACCTACAAAAATAAACCCAAAACAATTAAGAAAATAGTAATAGGAACATGCATATCAATAATTACCTTAAATGTAAATGGATTAAATACTCCAACCAAAAGACATAGACTGGTGGAATTGATACAAAAACAAGACCCATACATATTTTGGCTACCAGAGACCCACTTCAGACCTAGGGCCACATACAAACTGAAAGTGAGGGGATGGAAAAAGATATTCCATGCAAATGGAAATCAAAAGAGAGCTGGAGTAGCAATTCTCATATCAGACAAAACAGACTTTAAAATAAAGACTATTAAAAGATACAAAGAAGGATACTACCTAATGATCAAGGGCTCAATCCAAGAAGAAGATATAACAATTGTAAATATTTATGCACCCAACATAGGAGCACCCCAACATATAAGGCAAATGCTAACAGTCATAAAAGGGGAAATTGACAGTAACACAATCATACTAGGGGACTTTAACACCCCACTTTCACCAATGGACAGACCATCCAAAATGAAAATAAATAAGGAGAAACAAACTTTAAACGACACATTAAAGAAGATGGACCTAATTGACATTTATAGGACGTTCCATCCAAAAACAGCAGAATAAACTTTCTTCTCAAGTGCTCATGGAACCTCTTCCAGTATAGACCATACCTGGGGTCACAAATCAAGCCTCGGTAAATTTAAGAAAATTGAAATCGTATCAGGTATCTTTTCCAACCACAACTCTGTGAGACTAGATATCACTAACAGGAATAAAACTGTAAAAAATACAAACACATGGAGGCTAAACAATATGCTACGAAATAAGCAAGAGATCATTGAAGAAATCAAAGAGGAAATCAAAAAATATCTAGAAACAAATGACAATGAAAACATGAGACCTGACCTATGGGATGCAGCAAAAACAGTTCTAAGAGGGAAGTTTATAGCAATACAAGCCTACCTCAAATAACAAGAAAAAGATCAAATAAACACCTAACATTACACGTAAAGCAGTTAGAGAAAGAAAAAAAAAAACCCCAAAGTTTGCAGAAGGAAAGCAATCAGAAAGATCAGATCAGGAATAAATGAAAAAGAAATGAAGGAAATGAGAGCACAAATCAATAAAACTAAAAGCTGGTTCTTTGAGAAGATAAACAAAATTGATAAACCATTAGCCAGACTCATCACAAAAAAAAAGGGGAAAAGAGTCAAATCAACAGAATTAGAAATGAAAAAGGAGAAGTATCAACTGACACTGCAGAAATACAAACGATCATGAGAGACTACTAGAAGCAACAGTATGCCAATAAAATGGACAACCTGGAAGAAATGGACAAATTCTTAGAAATGCACAAGCTTCCGAGACTAAACCAGGAAGAAATAGAAAATATAAACAGACCGATCACAAGCACTGAAATCGAAACTGTGATTAAAAATCATCCAACAAAAAAAAGCCCAGGATCAGATGGTTTCACAGGCAAATTCTATCAAACATTTAGAGAAGAGCTAACACCTATCGTTTTCAAACTCTTCCAAAATATAGCAGAGGGAGGAACACTCCTAAACTCATTCTACAAGGCCACCATCACCCTGGTACCAAAACCAGACAAAGATGTCACAAAAAAAGAAAACTACAGGCCAATATTTCTGATGAACGTAGATGCAAAAATCCTCAACAAAATACTAGCAAACAGAATCCATCAGCACAGTAAAAGGATCATACAGCATGATCAAGTGGGGTTTATTCCAGGAATGCAAGGATTCTTCAATATACGCAAATCAATCAATGTGATACACCATATTAACAAATTGAAGGATAAAAAAACATATGATCATCTCAATAGATGCAGAAAAAGCTTTTGACAAACTTTAACACCCATTTCTGATAAAAACCCTCCAGAAAGTAGGCATAGAGGGAACCTACCTCAATATAATAAAGGCCATATATGACAAACCTGCAGAACAACATTGTTCTCAATGGTGAAAAATTGAAACCATTTCCTCTAAGATCAGGAACAAGACAAGGTTGTCCACTCTCACCACCATTATTCAACATAGATTTGGAAGTTTTAGCCACAGCAATCAGAGAACAAAAAGAAATAAAAGGAATCCAAACTGGAAAAGAAGAAGTAAAACTGTCACTGTTTGCAGATGACATGATACTATACATAGAGAATCCTAAAGATGCTACCAGAAAACTACTAAAGCTAATCAATGAATTTGGTAGAGTAGCAGGATACAATATTAATCCACAGAAATCTCTTGCATTCCTATACAGTAATGATGAGAAATGAAGGAAACACTCCCATTTACCACTGCAACAAAAAGGAAAAAATACCTAGGAATAAACCTACCTAAGGAGACAAAAGACCTGTATGCAGAAAATTATAAGACATTGATGAAATAAATTAAAGATGATACAAACAGATGGAGAGATATACTGCGTTCTTGGATTGGAAGAATCAATATCGTGAAAATAACTATATTACCCAAAGCAATCTACAGATTCAGTGCAATCCCTGTCAAACTACCATTGGCATTTTTCATAGAATTAGAACAAAAAATTGCACAGTTTGTATGGAAACACAAAAGACCCCGAATAGCCAAGGCAACCTTGAGAAAGAAAAACAAAGCTGGAGGAATTAGGCTCCTGGTCTTCAGACTATACTACAAAGCTACAATAATCAAGAAAGTATGGTACTGGCACAAAAACAGAAATAGAGATGATTGGAACAAGATAGAAAGCTCAGAGATAAACCCATGCACACATGGTCACCTTATCTTTGATAAGGGAGGCAAAGGTATACAGTGGAGAGAAGACAGCCTCTTCAATAAGTGGTGCTGGGAAAACTGGACAGCTACATGTAAAAGATTGAAATTAGAACAATTCCTAACACTGTACACAAAAATAAACTCAAAATGGATTAGAGACCTAAATGTAAAGCCAGTCACTATAAAACTCTTAGAGGAAAACATAGGCAGAATACTCTATGACATAAATCACAACAAGATCCTTTTTGACTCACCTCCTAGAGAAATGGAAATAAAAACAAAAATAAACAAATGGGACCTAATGAAACTTAGCTTTTGCACTGCAAAGGAGACCATAAACAAGACAAAAAGACAACCCTCAGAATGGGAAAAAACATTTACAAACTAAGCAACTGACAAAGGATTAATCTCAAAAATATACAAGCAGCTCATGCAGCTCAATATCAAAAAAACAAACAACCCAATCCAAAAATGGGCAGAAGACCTAAATAGACACTTCTCCAAAGAAGATATCCAGATTGCCAACAAACACATGGAAAGATGCTCAACATCACTAATCATTAGAGAAATGCAAATCAAAACTACAATGAGATATCACTTCACACTGATCAGAATGGCCATCATGAAAATATCTACAAACAATATATCCTGGATGGAGAGGTTGTGGAGAAAAGGGAACCTTCTTGCACTGTTGGTGGGAATGTAAATTGATACAGCCACTATGGAGAACAGTATGGAGGTTCCTTAAAAATCTAAAAATAGAACTACCATATGACCCAGCAATCCCACTACTGGGCATATACCCTGAGAAAACCATAATTCAAAAAGAGTCATGTACCACAATGTTCATTGCAGCTCTATTTACAATAGCCAGGGGATGGAAACAATGTAAGTGTCCATCGTTGGATGAATGGGTAAAGAAGATGTGGCACATATATACAATGGAATATTACTCAGCCATAAAAGGAAACTAAATTGAGTTATTTGTAATGAGGTGCATGGACCTAGAGTCTATCATACAGAGTGAAGTAACTCAGAAAGAGTGAAGTAAGTCAGAAAATTAGCAAATACCGTACGCTAACACATATACATGGAATCTAAAAAAAAAAAAGTTCTGATGAACCTAGTGGCAGGACAGGAATAAAGACACAGACATAGAGAATGGTCTTGAGGACACTGGGAGTGGGAAGGATAAGCTGGGACAAAGTGAGAGAGTAACATTGACATATATACACTACCAATTGTAAAATAGATAGCTAGTGGGAAGCAGCTGCATAGCACAGGGAGATCAGCCCCGTGCTTTACGATCACCTAGAGGGCTGGGATAAGGAGGGTGGCAGGGAGATGCAAGAGGGAGGTGATATGGGGATATATGTATACACATAGCTGATCACTTTGTTTTACAGCAGAAACTAACACAATATTGTAAAGCAATTATATTCCAATGAAGATGTTTAAAAAAAATTAAAAGTCAAAAGTTTGTAGGTAATTAGTAGAGAAAAAGTCTAAGTAGCCTTTTATCTATTTTTAAAATCCTAACCTTTTCTATTTTATATCACAGCTCTATTATTTGCTATAAAACTGTGGAAAAATACTTAACTTTTAGGAGAGCTTACTCAAGCCTGTCCCCTATTCACCTGGAGACAGCCACTGAAATGTTCAGTCAGAATACTGAGGACTAACTTGTTTTGAACATGATATGCAGAATCAGGCTTATATTTTGATATAGCCAGTATCTTGGATTTAGACTCCATCAATGTAATTTATTCCCAGAAGTACCAGTTGTTTTAGTTAGAATTACCCAATACTTTATGAAATTTAGCTGAAGCTGGTCTACAGTATAGTTTGGGAGATTCTGACATTTGCTGTCAGAGATTTCAGATGTCACTATGACAGGGACATGAAAAGTTGGCAACAGACAGAAATAGGCAGTGGCTTTTAAGCCTTTATGTCAAAAAAATTTAGGCTCATAGTATTGAAAAATAATGTGTATAAGAAGAGGATTAGGAGAAAGGAGTGCATAGCATACGTAGATAAGGACACCATGGAAAAATGACAAATGGCAGAGGGAATCTCCACAGACAACACTGGACAGAAATCTAAGAGGAAGGCAAAATGAGATAGTGTGGGGCTATATGGAAAAATAGCTGAGATTGCTGTAATATTAAAACATTTTATACATTCAGTTAATAATGAAAAGATTAGAGAACTGTTTATAATTACAGAAAAGTAAAAAATGGGTCCTTTTTTTGCTTCCAAATGAATACAGCATGCTGTATATCTCCCAAGAGGAAAGGGGCTTTTTAAAGTTTAAAATGTTACATTTGAACCCTTGTGATATACAGAATACAGATAGGCTCTTCAGCAGTCATTTAAAACTTTTCAATTGCAGAAAAGAAGGAAGAAAACAAAGAGAAATTCAGAATTGGTAAAATGCCAAAAGGAAGTTGAAGACAAGGAGATAAAATTTTCCCAGTGGCATGTTTCAGTCAGGAAAAAATGTAGTGTCCTCTAAACAGCATACCATAACTTTTTACTACAATTCATTATTTTAAAATAATTGTTTTCTATTATTAAAGATGTTTTTGGGCAGGTTTTGTGTCTTTTCTATCAGATTTTATTATCTTGCATGGTATTTTATACTCGGTATTTAATCGTTTTTTAACCTGTATTTTCCTTAGATTTCTTATCTATAAAGTATAGGTAATACTAGTAACTAGCTCTTTGAGTAGTGTTGATCGAATGAATTGTTACCCTAAAGGAACTTCAAACATAATAAATACCTGTTGAGGAATAGAAATAGCTTACTATTTATAACAATAATCATTTCTTATATGAAGTAAATAAACCAAAAATATTGCTACTCTCTTCTAAATTGAATGAATGTGTGTGTGTGTGTGCGCGTGTGTGTGTGTGTTGTCATCATTTGTATTTTGTTTTTCTGGAGGATGTGGTAGAGATATTTTAAATCTATGCTTTACAATTTTCATGCAATATATTGTCTAAAAATGATTTTCTAACCTCTCTTGTGTATTTTAAAGGCTGTTTTAGCAAAGGCAGTTTGAAAAGACCTCTGTAGGAATATGATACTAAGAAAAATATAAGGTTAATATATGTATATATACATATATACACACACAGACATCAAATAGTATTTAGTAAAATATATCACCACTAAAAATGTCTTTTTTTACCTTTAAACATTCTTTATCTATTTTATAAACACGTATTTGAACTGAGTGGGAAAAATTCACTTTTTTGATTGGCAAAGGCAGTTATGTTTGTTGTACCAAGACAGTGTGAGATAGTAATTTTGATTCTGAGCTCCTCCGTGACATGGATTAGGTATTACTTATCCAGCACAGTCCCTGGCTCATAGTAAGCACTAAATGCATATTTGTAAGTAAATCAATGAATCAGTAATCATTAAGTGAATATATGCGTGGGAGAATGAAAGGCAAAAGGTTAGAAGCAGAGAACCACAAAAGGAATAGAATAGTGACCATACTTGTCCTTCCTTTTTCACCAGATTTTTCTTTTAGCTACTTAGGGAGATCCTGGAAAGATATATTTTTAGAATGCCG
>NW_006786963.1:1141885-1168346 GCF_000442215.2 Lipotes vexillifer
AATGCCGAGAAACTATTTCTTAAGCAAGAAACATGTCAATCAGAAGACTATAGTGGTAGTTGGCAGTTTAGAGAGAAGCTAGGTGTACTTTGACATCTTGAATCAAGGGCCACTGAAAAGTAAATGTAAGCACACACTCACAGACTAAATTAAAAAGCTGCAAGAGGACTTAATAAAGAAAAACAATCACTCTTGTAATTCTTTTTTTAGTGTCTCTTAGACTATAAGCTCCAGGGTGGTGGGACATTCTTCACCCCTCTATCCCAGGCACCTAGATGGCACCTTGAATATATTATTTGCTCTTCATTCAGTCAGTTTTTGTTCAATAAGTTAACGAATGACAATGATATTGGAAAGAGGTGTTGAGAATGATGCAGAAGGTTAGGGGGTTGTGAGTATAGGCTGACAGAAAAATGGATTGATAGAAGTAAGCTGAACACTGTGCAAAGGAAGAAAGGAAAGACATTGGGTGGATACGAAAGAAGAGGTTACAGACTCTAAGAGAAAGTGAGCAGCACAGGTTGTGAAAAGGGGTCTTTGTGTAAAGTTATGGCAATATTAAGGTTTATTTTCTCTAACCAAAAAGTGTTAGCAATTTTAGAGAAAAGCAAAATTCACAACAAAAGCAAATTATGTATTATGTTTCTCTGCAGACCTCATAAACGAGCAATTTATTCTTGCATGTTCTCTAAATGTTTACAAGAGAGAATGTTTTATGGGCATACGGATTTTAGATTCCTTCCCATCTCTGAGGCTTACCTAATTCACTTAAGAAAACAAAACAATTTTCAACACCTGGCAAGCTGAAAAGGCTTTTCTACTGCTGGGGTCTTTTATTTGAAAATTTGAGTTCTGGGTTGGTCACCCTTTCTCAAAATTAACATAATTGAAAAACCCATTTTAAAAAAGGCAATTAGAGTTTGAATAAAGTCAAGGCTAGTCAGAACTCAGTTTCTCCAAAAGCCCAGTATCTCCAGATTCTTGGCTTAACTCAAAAGAAATGGCTCAGTGTGAGTACCACAGAATAGCAAGTGATGGCAGTTATCATATAGTGGTCAAGAAATCGGGGCTGTCTTCTCCCACAATGAACAGTTTCCCCTTCAAATTTGTAGCTTCATGATAAATAGATATCATCATTAGTATCTGTAATATAAATAAAAATAAAAGTAATAAAAATAAAAGTAGTAGACATAGGGCTTAAAAGGATATTGGACTGATAACCCTTGTTTTGCAGATAAGGATATTAACAATAAAAAGGCTACCCAGAGTCATAAAGCTAGTCACTGACAGAAATGTTAGTAAAACTCAGAACTCCTGATTTCTTTATGTGACACATTTTCACTATATTACGTATCGAGAAAAAAAGTAGTTGATTATGTTGACAATAAAGAGAAGGATTTAGTTGAGTTCTAAGTCCTTGAATAGTCTAAGAAAAGGCCAGTTATTGGATATTATAATTTTATGAGAGTATTGTTAATTACTATATCTCCAGTGAGTTGCACAGAATCTGGCACTTGATAGGTGGGCAATATATCTATTTTGAGATGTAATTTACATACAGTAATATGCACAGATCTTAAGCATTCAGTCTGATGAATTATAGCAATTTTATATACATATATAACCATGTACAGAATAAAGCTATTCTATATATGAGTCCTTTGTCAGTAATGCATATTATGAAAACTTTTTCCTAGTCTGTGGCTCACTTATTCCTCTTCATAGCGATGTCATTTACACTACTCTAGAAAATTTCCTCATGCCATTTTATGGTCAACCTCCCTTTTATTCTACCCACCCACGGAAGTGACCACTTTCTTTTTTCTTTTTTTTATTTTGCTGTATGCGGGCCTCTCACTGCTGTGGCCTCTCCCGTTGTGGAGCACAGGCTCCAGACGCACAGGC
Organism: Lipotes vexillifer; assembly: GCF_000442215.2. Taxonomy (NCBI): domain Eukaryota; kingdom Metazoa; phylum Chordata; class Mammalia; order Artiodactyla; family Lipotidae; genus Lipotes; species Lipotes vexillifer. The sequence goes on from NW_006786963.1 coordinate 1,143,791, forward strand.
TCAGCGGCCATGGCTCACAGGCCCAGCCGCTCAGCGGCATGTGGGATCTTCCCGGACCAGGGCACGAACTTGGGTCACCTGCATCGGCAGGCGGACTCTCAACCAGTGCACCACCAGGGAAGCCCGACCACTTTCTAATTTCTATTGCCATAGATTAGTTTTATATTTTCTTGGAAATTATATAAATCAAATAATTGAGTCAATGTAATTTTGTGGCTTCTTTCTTTTATTACACATAATATTTTTGGAATTTATTCATGATGTTGTATATATCAGTTGTTTCTCCTTTAATATTATGTAGTAGCATTTTATTTCATGACAATAACATTTTATTTATTCATTCTCCTGTGGATGGATGTCTGTGTAATTATGAATATAAAAGTCACTATGAATACTCTTTTACAATTTGGGGCATCTTTTTTTTTGGGGGGGGTGGATCATTTTGAACACACTTTCATACACTTATTGGTCATTTGTATTTCTTTTTTGTGAAGTATCTGTTTAGGTCATAACCAATTTTAAACTGGATTATTTGCCTTTTTAATATTGCTTTATAGGAGCTTTCTATATATTCTGGATTTGTGTTCTTTGTCAAGTATATGCATTACGGAAACCTTCTCCAAATCTGTCTTTTGCTTATTAATTTTCTTAACAATATTTCTTTTAATGAGATGTAAATTTTAATTTTGATGAAGTTCAGTTTATCATTTTTTTCTTTCAGAGTTATTGATTTTGTGGCCTGTTGAAAACATCTTTGCCTACTCCCAGGTTACAAAGATACTATTCTTTTTTTTTTTCCCAATTTTTTAAAAATTTTATTTTCTTCTTCATTTCTTTTTATTTATTTATTTATTTTTTGCATCTTTATTGCAGTATAATTGCTTCACAATGGTATGTTAGTTTCTGTTTTATAACAAAGTGAATCAGTTATACATATACATATGTTACCATATCTCTTCCCTCTTGCATCTCCCTCCCTCCCACCCTCCCTATCCCACACCTCCAGGCAGTCACAAAGCACCGTGCTGATCTCCCTGTGCTAAGCGGCTGCTTCCCACTAGCTGTCTACCTTACGTTTGGCAGTATATATATGTCCATGCCTCTCTCTCGCTTTGTCACAGCTTACCCTTCCCCCTCCCCATATCCTCAAGTCCGTTCTCTAGTAGGTCTGTGTCTTTATTCCTGTCTCACCCCTAGGTTCTTCATGACATTTTTTTCTCTTAAATTCCATATATATGTGTTAGTGTACGGTATTATGTCTTTCTCTTTCTGACTTACTTCACTCTGTATGACAGACTCTAGGTCTATCCACCTCATTACAAATAGCTCAATTTCGTTTCATTTTATGGCTGAGTAATATTCCATTGTATATATGTGCCACATCTTCTTTATCCATTCATCTGATGATGGACAATTAGGTTGTTTCCATCTCCGGGCTATTGTAAATAGAGCTGCAATGAACATTTTGGTACATGACTCTTTTGGAATTATGGTTTTCTCAGGGTATATGCCCAGTAGCGGGATTGCTAGGTCATATGGTAGTTCTATTTGTAGTTTTTTTTAAGGAACCTCCATACTGTTCTCAACAGTGGCTGTATCAGTTTACATTCCCACCAACAGTGCAAGAGGGTTCCCTTTTCTCCACACCCTCTCCAGCATTTATTGTTTCTAGATTTTTTGATGATGCCCATTCTGACTGGTGTGAGATGATATCACATTGTAGTTTTGATTTGCATTTCTCTAATGATTAATGATGTTGAGCATTCTTTCATGTGTTTGTTGGCAGTCTGTATATCTTCTTTGGAGAAATGTCTATTTAGGTCTTCTGCCCATTTTTGGATTGTGTTGTTTGTTTTTTTGTTATTGAGCTGCATGAGCTGCTTGTAAATTTTGGAGATTAGTCCTTTGTCAGTTGCTTCATTTGCAAATATTTTCTCCCATTCTGAGGTTGTCTTTTGGTCTTGTTGATGGTTTCCTTTGCTGTGCAAAAGCTTTGAAGTTTCACTTGGCCCCATTTGTTTATTTTTGTTTTTATTTCCATTTCTCTAGGAGGTGGGTCAAAAAGGATCTTGCTGTGATTTATGTCATAGAGTGTTCTGCCTGTGTTTCCCTCTAAGAGTTATATAGTTTCAGGCCTTACGTTTAGGTCTTTAATCCATTTCGAGCTTATTTTTGTGTATGGTGTTAGGGAGTGATCTAATCTCATACTTTTACATGTACCTATCCAATTTTCCCAGCACCACTTATTGAAGAGGCTGTCCTTTCTCCACTGTATATTCCTGCCACCTTTATCAAAGATAAGGTGACCATATGTGCATGTCTTTAACTCTGGGCTTTCTATCCTCTTCCATTGATTTATAGTTTTGTTTTTGTGCCAGTACCATATTCTCTTGATTACTGTTACTTTGTATTATAGTCTGAAGTCTGGGAGCCAGATTACTCCAGTTCCATTTTCTTGCTCAAGATTGTTTTGGCTCTTTGGGGTCTTTTGTGTTTCCATACAAATTGTGAAATTTTTTGTTCTAGTTCTGTGAAAAATGCCAGTGGTAGTTTGATAGGGATTGCATTGAATCTATAGATTGCTTTGGGAAGTAGAGTCATTTTCACAATGTTGATTCTTCCAATCCAAGAACATGGTATATCTCTCCATCTGTTTGTATCATCTTTAATTTCTTTCATCAGTGTCTTATAATTTTCTGCATACAGGTCTTTTGTCTCCTTAGGTAGGTTTATTCCTAGATATTTTATTCTTTTTGTTGCAATGGTAAATGGGAGTGTTTTCTTGATTTCACTTTCAGATTTTTCATCGTTAGTATATAGGAATGCCAGAGATTTCTGTGCATTAATTTTGTATCCTGCTACTTTACCAAATTCATTGATTAGCTCTAGTAGTTTTCTGGTAGCATCTTTAGGATTCTCTATGTATAGTATCATGTCATCTGCAAACAGTGACAGCTTTACTTCTTCTTTTCCGATTTGGATTCCTTTTATTTCCTTTTCTTCTCTGATTGCTGTGGCTAAAACTTCCAAAACTATGTTGAATAAGAGTGGTGAGAGTGGGCAACCTTGTCTTGTTCCTGATCTTAGTGGAAATGCTTTCAGTTTTTCACCATTGAGGACAACGTTGGCTGTGGGTTTGTCATATATGGCCTTTATTATGTTGAGGAAAGTTCCCTCTACGCCTACTTTCTGCAGGGTTTTTATCATAAATGGGTGTTGAATTTTGTCAAAAGCTTTCTCTGCATCTTTTGAGATAATCATATGGTTTTTCTCCTTCAATTTGTTAATGTGGTGTATCACGTTGATTGATTTGCGTATATTGAAGAATCCTTGCATTCCTGGAATAAACCCCACTTGATCATGGTGTATGATCCTTTTATTGTGCTGTTGGATTCTGTTTGCTAGTATTTTGTTGAGGATTTTTGCATCTATGTTCATCAGTGATATTGGCCTATAGTTTTTCTTTCTTTGTGACATCCTTGTCTGGTTTTGGTATCAGGGTGATGGTGGCCTCGTAGAATGAGTTTGGGAGTGTTCCTCCCTCTGCTATATTTTGGAAGAGTTTGAGAAGGATATGTGTTAGCTCTTCTCTAAATGTTTGATAAAATTTGGCTGTGAAGCCATCTGGTCCTGGGCTTTTGTTTGTTGGAAGATTTTTAATCACAGTTTCAAGTTTAGTGCTTGTGATTGGTCTGTTCATATTTTCTATTTCTTCCTGATTCAGTCTTGGCACGTTGTGCATTTCTAAGAATTTGTGCATTTCCTCCAGGTTGTCCATTTTATTGGCATAGAGTTGCTTGTAGGAATCTCTCATGATCTTTCGTATTTCTGCAGTGTCAGTTGTTACTTCTCCCTTTTCTAATTTGATTGATTTGAGTCTTCTCTCTTTTTTTCTTGATGAGTCTGGTTAATGGTTTATCAACTTTGTTGATCTTCTCAAAGAACTAGCTTTTAGTTTTATTGATCTTTGCTATCATTTCCTTCATTTCTTTTTCATTTGTTTCTGATCTGATTTTTATGATTTCTTTCCTTCTGCTAACTTTGGGGTTTTTTCGTTCTTCTTTCTCTAATTGCTTTAGGTGCAAGGTTAGGTTGTTTATTCGAGATGTTTCCTGCTTCTTAAGGTGGGCTTATATTGCTATAAACTTCCCTCTTAGAACTGCTTTTTTTGCATCCCATAGGCTTTGGGTCGTCGTGTCTCCATTGTCGTTTGTTTCTAGGTATTTTTTGATTTCCTCTTTGATTTCTTCAGTGATCACTTCGTTATTAAGTAGTGTATTGTTTAGCCTCCATGTCTTTGTACTTTTTACAGATCTTTTCCTGTAATTGATATCTAGTCTCATAGCAATTGTGGTTGGAAAAGATACTTGATACAATTTCAATTTTCTTAAATTTACCAAGGCTTGATTTGTGACCCTAGATATGGTCTGTCCTGGAGAATGTTCCATGGGCACTTGAGAAAAATGTGTATTCTGTTGTTTTTGGATGGAGTGTCCTATAAATACCAATAACTCCATCTTGTTTAATGTATCATTTAAAGCTTGTGTTTCCTTATTTATTTTCACTTTGAATGATCTGTCCATTGGTGAAAGTGGGGTGTTAAAGTCCCCTACTATGAATGTGTTGCTGTCGATTTCCCCATTTATGGCTCTTGCCTTATGTATTGAGGTGCTCCTATGTTGGGTGCATAAATATTTACAATTGTTATATCTTCTTCTTGGATCGATCCCTTGATCATTATGTAGTGTCCTTCTTTGTCTCTTCTAATATTCTTTATTTTACAGTTGATTTTGTCTGATATGAGAATTGCTACTCCAGCTTTCTTTTGGTTTCCATTTGCATGAAATATCTTTTTCCATCCCCTTACTTTCAGTCTGTATGTGTCTCTAGGTCTGAAGTGGGTCTCTTGTAGACAGCAAATATATGGGTCTTGTTTTTTTATCCATTCAACCAATCTGTGTCTTCTGGTAGCAGCATTTAGTCCATTTACATTTAAGGTAATTATTGATATATATGTTCCTATTCCCATTTTCTTAGTTGTTTTGTGTTCGTTATTGTAGGTCTTTTCCTTCTCTTGTGTTTCTTGCCTAGAGAAGTTCTTTTAGCAGTTTTGTAAAGCTGGTTTGGTGGTGCTGAACTCTCATCTTTTGCTTGTCTTAAAGGTTTTAATTTCTCCATCAAATCTGAATGAGATCCTTTCTGGGTAGAGTAATCTTGGTTGCAGGTTTTTCTCCTTCATCACTTTAAATATGTCCTGCCAGTCCCTTTTGGCTTGCAGAGTTTCTGCTGAAAGATTAGCTGTTAACCTATGGGTATTCCCTTGTGTGTTATTTGTTGTTTTTCCCTTGCTGCTTTTAATATGCTTTCTTTGTATTTAATTTTTGACAGTTTGATTAATATGTGTCTTGGCGTATTTCTCCTTGGATTTATCCTCTATGGGACTCTTTGTGCTTCCTGGACTTGATTATCTATTTCCTTTCCCATATTAGGGAAGTTTTCAACTATAATCCCTTCAAATATTTTCTCAGTCCCTTTCTTTTTCTCTTCTTCTTCTGGATCCCCTACAATTAGAATGTTGGTGCTTTTAATGTTGTCCCAGAGGTCTCTGAGACTGTCCTCAGTTCTTTTCATTATTTTTTCTTTATTCTGCTCTGCAGTAGTTATTTCCAGTATTTTTTCTTCCAGGTCACTTATCCGTTCTTCTGCCTCAGTTATTCTTCTATTGATCCCTTCGAGAGTATTTTTAATTTCATTTATTGTGTTGTTCGTCGTTGCTTGTTTCATCTTTAGTTCTTCTAGATCCTTGTTAAATGTTTCTTGCATTTTGTGTCTTCTGTTTCCAAGATTTTGGATCATCTTTACTCTCATTATTCTGAATTCTTTTTCAGGTAGACTGCCTATTTCCTCTTCATTTGTTAAGTCTGGTGGGTTTTTATCTTGCTCCTTCATCTGCTGTGTGCTTTTCTGTCTTCTCATTTTGTTCATCTTACTGTGTCTGGGGTCTCCTTTTAGCAGGCTGCAGGTTCGTAGTTCCTGTTGTTTTTGGTGTCTGTCCCCAGTGGCTAAAGTTGGTTCAGTGGGTTGTGTAGGCTTCCTGGTGGAGGGGACTAGTGCCTGTGTTCTGGTGGATGAGGCTGGATCTTGTCTTTCTGTTGGGCAGGTCCACGTCTGGTGGTGTGTTTTGGGGTGTCTGTGGCCTTATTATGATTTTAGGCAGCCTCTCTGCTAATGGGTGGGGTTGTGTTCCTGCCTTGCTAGTTGTTTGGCATAGGGTGTCCAGCACTGTAGCTTGCTGGTCGTTGAGTGAAGCCGGGTGTTGGTGTTGAGATGGAGATCTCTGGGAGAATTTGACCGTTTGATATTATGTGGAGCTGGGAGGTGTCTTGTGGACCAGTGTCCTGAAGTTGGCTCTCCCACCTCAGAGGCACAGCACTGACTCCTGGCTGATGCACCAAGAGCCTTTCATCCACATGGCTCAGAATAAAAGCGAGAGAAAGTAAAAAGAAAGCATTAGTAGAAGAAGAAGAAGAAGGAGAAGGAGAAGGAGAAGAAAGAGAGAGAGAGAGAGAGAAAGAAAGAAAGAAGGGAGGGAGGGAGGGAGGGAGGAAGGAAGGAGGGAGGGAAGGAAGGGAAAAAAAGAAAGATAAAATAAAATAAAGTAAGATAAAATATAATAAAGTTATTCAAATAAAAAATAATTATTACGAAAAAAATTAAAGAACAACAACAAAAATTCGGACGGATAGAACCCTAGGACAAATGGTGGAAGCAAAGTTACGCAGACAAAAATCTCACACAGAAGCATACACATACGTACTCACAAAAAGAGGAAAAGGGGAAAAAAATCATAAATCTTGCTCTTGAAGTCCACCTCCTCAATTTGGGATGATTCGTTGTCTATTCATGTATTCCACAGATGCAGGGTACATCAAGTTGATTGTGGAGCTTTAATCCGCTGCTTCTGAGGCTGCTGGGAGAGATTTCCCTTTCTCTTCTTTGTTCTCACAGCTCACAGGGGCTCAGCTTTGGATTTGGCCCCGCTTCTGCGTGTAGGTTGCAGGAGTGCGTCTGTTCTTCGCTCAGATGGCACGGGGTTAAAGGAGCCTCTGATTCGGGGGCTGTGCCTCACTTAGGCGGGGGGGGGGGGGGGGGGGCCGTTGCACCAGCGTGAGGCGCGCCGTGTGTTCTCCTGGGGGAGTTGTCCCTGGTTCCTGGGACCCTGTCAGTGGTGGGCTGCACAGGCTTCCCGGAAGTGGGGTGTGGACCTGTGTTCGCACACAGGCTTCTTGTCGGCGGCAGCATCAGCCTTAGCGTCCCATTCCAGCCTCGGGGGTCCGCGCTTTTAGCCGCGGCTCGCGCCTGTCTCTGGAGCTCCATTAAGCAGCGCTCTTAATCCCCTCTCCTTGCGCACCAGGAAACAAGGAGGGAAGAAAAAGTCTCTTGCCTCTTCAGCAGGTCCAGACTTTCCCCGGACTCCCTCCTGCCTAGCCGTGGCGCACTAAACCCCTGCAAGCTGTGTTCACGCCGGCTGCCAACCCCAGCCCTCTCCCGGCGCTCCCACCGAAGCCCGAGCTTCAACTCCCAGCCCCGCCCGCCTCGGCAGGTGAGCAGACAAGCCTCTCGGGCTGGTGAGTGCTGGTCGGCCCCAATCCTCTGTGCGGGAATCTCTCCGCTTTGCCCTCCGCACTCCTGTTGCTGTGCTCTTCTCCTCGGCTCCGAAGCTCCCCGCTCCGCCACCCGCAGTCTCCGCCCGCGAAGGGGTTTCTAGTGTGTGTAAACCTTTCCCCCTTCACAGCTCCCTCCCACTGGTGCAGGTCCCGTCCCTATCATTTTGTCTCTGTTTATTCTTTTTTCTTTTGCCCTACCCAGGTACGTGGGGGGTTTCTTACCTTTTGGGAGGTCTGAGGTCTTCTGCCAGTGTTCAGTGGGTGTTCTGTAGGAGTTGTTCCATGTGTAGATGTATTTCTGGTGTACCTGTGGGGAGGAAGGTGATCTCCGTGTCTTACTCTTCCGCCATCTTCCCAGAAGCTCCCCAAGATACTATTCTTATTTTTCTTCTGTGCTTTATGTCTAAGATTTATCTTAAATTAATATTGTGTTATGGAGTATAAGAGTTAATTTGTTCCAGTTCCATTTGTTAAAAAGACTTTCCTTTCCCCCATTGAATGTGCTCAGTGCTTATCTGAACATCAGTTGACTTTATACGTGTGGGTCTATTTCTGGGCTCTATTCTTTTCCGTTGATCTATATATTATATCTTTAAGTCCGTGATTGCACTGTATTGTTTACTATAGCTTTATAGTAATTTTGTTATAGATAGTGCTAAGTTCTCTCACTTTCTTTGAAAGATTGTTTTGACTACACTAGATCGTTCTTATTTACCCAGATTTTAGAATCAGCTTGCCATTATCTTCAAAATGGCCTGTTGGAAACTTGATAAGTATTATATTAAATTTATACATCAGTTAAGGGAGAAAAAACATCCTTAAGATACCAAGTTCTGTCAATGAGCATAGGTATGGCTCCCCGTTTATGTGGGTCTTTTAAATTTCTCACCAATGTTTTGTAGTTTCACTGTGGAGATCTTGCATATTTTTCAGTAGATTTTCCCCCTATATATTTAATATTTTTGATGATATTATAAATTATTTTTTCTATTTTTTCATTGCTGTATATAGAAACACTTTTTTTTAAACATCTTTATTGGAGTATAATTGCTTTACAATGGTGTGTTAGTTTCTGCTTTATAACAAAGTGAATCAGTTATACATATACATATGTCCCCAAATCTCTTCCCTCTTGAATCTCCCTCCCTCCCACCCTCCCTATCCCACCCCTCTAGGTGGTCACAAAGCATGAGCTGATCTCCCTGTGCTATGCGGCTGCTTCCCACGAGGCTATTTTACATTTGGTAGTGTATATATGTCCATGCCAAGAAACACTTTTGATTTTTGTTAATTGACTTTGAATCCTGAAATTTCACTAAATTTACAGATTAGTTCTCGTCCCTTATTGAAGATTCTATGATGTTTTCTACATAGATAATTATTTATCTGCACATTACACAGTTTTAATTCTTTTTGTTAGATCTTCAAGCTTTTATTTATTTTTCCTGTTTTATTACATAGGAGGGAAATTCCAGGAAAATATTAAATAGAAATAATGAGAGAGGACATTCTTCTTGGGGAGAGTATGGGGAAAGCATATAAAATTTTGCATTTAGGGTTCATATTTGCTGTAGGATTATGTTAGATGTCTTTTATCAAGTTGAGGAAGTTTCCTTCTGGTCTTAATTTGCTGAGTTTTTATTCAGACTGCAATTCAATTTTCTCAAGTGTAGTTTTCTACATCAATTTAGATGATTACATTTTTTTCTGCTTTACTCTGTTAGTATAGTGAATTATGTTAATTGATTTTTGAAAAATAGTTTGAATGACATTTGCATACCTGAGATAAAATCCATCTGTTGCATCACTCTATCACTGTGTGTGTGTGTGTGTGTGTGTGTGTGTGTGTGTGTGTACTCAATTTGTTTATATTGTTTATTAAGAATTTTGCATCTGTGATCATAATAGATTTTGGTCTATAATTTTTTCTTATAATATCTTTGCCAAGTTTTGATATCAACTTATATTGATTGAATAGTGTATCTTCTTTCTTCATTTCCTGAGAGAATTTATGTAGAATTGGCATTATTCCTTACTTAAATACTTGATCAGATTTCAGTGAAGCTGTCTGAGCCAGGAGAACCTTGTAGGAAAATTTTTGATTATGAACTCTATTTTGTATTTACAGGGCTAGATTGCCTTTTTCTTACTGTGTCAGTTTAGATAAGCCTATTACTCAAGAATTTTGTCCATTTCATCTAACTTATAGAATTTAATGGCATAAGTTGTTTGTCCTTTTATTTTCTGTAGAATCTCTTGTCAAGTCCCCTTTTTGTTTATAATGTTGGTAATTTTAATTTTGTCTCTTTTTTCTTGATAAATCTTGCTAGAAATTTGTCAAGTTTAGTAATCTTTTTAATGCTTCCACTTTTGACATTTTGATTATCTGTTGTTTGTTTTAAATTTGATTTCTTCTTTTGCCTTCATTATTTCTTCTATTTACTTTGAGCTTAATTTGTTTTATTTTGTCTAGCTTCTCAAGTAGAAGTTTTGACCATTTAAATCATTCATATTTTCTACTATAAATGTCCCTCTAGTGCAGCTTTAGCTGAATCAGGCAGATATTGATATACTGTGTTTTTAATATAATTCATTTTGTAATATTTTATAATTTCCCTTGTGATTTCTTCTTTGATCTATGGGCTATTTAGAAATTGGTTGTTAAATCTCAAATATTTTAGGGTTTTCTGTAATGCTTTTTAAAATTAATTCCTAATTTGATACCATTGTATATTGTCCAGAATATGCTCTGTAGAATTATTACATTCCAGACAGAATAATATAAAATTATGATTTTAATTCTTTAATATTTTGAGACCTTTTCTATGGCCTAGTATATAGTCTATTTTGGTGAATGATTCATGTGCACATGTAAAGACTCCATAGTTGTTGGGGTAGAATTATGTACATACAGTTATTGGATAATGGTTATATAAAACCTCTGACTACAAATGTGAATTTGTCTACTTCTCCATTTAATCTGTCAGGTTCTGTTTCATGTAGTTTGAAATACTGTTATTGGTTGCATACATATTTAGAATTGTTACAATTTCCTGATGAATCAACTCCTTAATAATTATGAAATGTTCTTCTATTTCTCTAGTAATATTCTTTCCCTTGAAGTCAACTTAGTCTGATATTAAGATAGCGACACCATTTTCTTAATCTTAGTGTTTAGATGGTATATTCAACAACAAATTTTAATCTTAAAAAATAAGATTTCTCCATCTTAGTGTTTAAGTGGTATAAATTTTTACACATTTACTTTCAACTTCTCTGTCTTTACACAAAATCTATAAAATTAATTCTTTTTTATACGATCTTATTGCTGGCTTTTACATAGAATTTTTAGTTCATTACCATTTAATATAATTAGTGATATAGTTTAAATCTCCTGACTTCATTTGGTTTTTATTTATCTCATGTATTATTTATTTGTTTGTTTTTCTTTGAGGTAAATCACATTTTTACTATTTTTAATATTTAGATATATGTGTTTTTGTTGTATTATAGTGGTTTATCTAGAGCAGTGCTATCTAAAGTGTCTTTCTTCAATGATGGAAATAGTCTTTATCTGTTCAACCTAGCATGGTAGATACTAACCATATGTAGCTCTTTAGCATTTGAAATGTGGCTAGTGCAATTTAGGAACTGAGTTTTAAATTTTATCTAATTTTGATTATTTTCTACCTAAATTTAAATATGGACATGTAGCTACTGACTACCCAAGTGGACAGTATATATTTAGAGATTACAATATGAATGTTAGATTTCTTAGAGCCTACCTTCAAATAATAAGCCATGCCACAGTGTAGTTTTTTTGCCTTCTTCCTGCCCATTAAGCACTTTGTTTCTTGTATTTTAGTTCTTCATATGCTAAGAACCCCTCAATACAGTCTATATATTGTTATTATTTTTCTTTTAAGTGCTCTGCAGTCTTTTAAAGATACACACAGATAGGTATAAATGTAGATATAGATTGAGAATTGTTTTATATTTTTCCAGATATTTACTCTCTGTCATACCTTTTATTTATTCCAGCAGATCTGGAGTTCCATTGGTATCATTGCTCTTTAGTCTGAACAACTACTTTTAGCATGTCCTGTAGTACAGGGTTGCTGGAAGCAAGTTCTCTAAGCTTTTGTTCTTTGAAATGACTTTATTTGCTCTCTTTTTCTTTTTTTAAGGGAGAGATAGACAGATTTATATATAATACTTTTAGGTTGACTTTTTAAAGCACTTTATATTATTGCTTTGTCCAGTAATATATTGCCCAGTTATTTTTAGTTGGAAATCAGCCATGATGCATATTGTTGTTCCATTCCAGGTAATGTATCTATTGTTACTGACTGCTTTTAAATTATTTTCTTTATATTTTGTTTTCAGTAATTTGACTATGAAGAGCTTTTGTGTGTTTTGCTTTATAGCACTCTGCCTGGGGTCCACTGAGGATCTTGGATATGTATGCTAATGTCTTTCAGTCATTTTGAATCATTCTCTGCCATGTTTCTTTAAATATTTTTTTCTACCCTATTCCCTATGTTCTCTTTCTGCACCCATGTTAGGTGTGATATTGTCCCACAGATCTCAAACACTTCTCTATTTTTTCACTATTTTTGCCTCAGTTTTGATACCTACTACTGACAGTTTTTTCCTCATTTTAAACAAGAAGTTTATTTAAACAACAAGATGCTTGGGACTTTCCTGGTGGTCCAGTGGTTAGGAGTCCTTGCTCTCACTGCCAAGGGCCCAGGTTCAATCCCTGGTCAGGGAAAACAAGATGCTTGATGTGAAGGGAAAACTATGATTCATTTCTTTCAGGATAATTTATTCCTGTTTAAAGGCAGATTGCTCTACATGCAAAAAAGGTATAATATTGTCCTTGGTTTTACAATGATAAATAAAAAAGATTAAAATTCTCCAACTGAACAAAATATGCAAGGATTTTTATGTTATTCTTTTTTTGTTAAACAGCGAGTGTGAAATAACTTACTGAAATATAAAGATAAGAGCTGAATGAACATGCCACTAATGGAGAAAGGGTGTTATTTTCACAGAACTAGAATTTTCCCCTGTCCCATCTCCATTTGGTGTTGATCAAAGCATACCATTGGCCATTTAGGTTTTTTTTAAAAAATGCAGTATGCTTGAGTACATACAGCAGTGACTTTATGTACAGTAAAGGAATGGGGAGGAGGAAAATGAAAGAATAGAGAAAACTATACTGCAGTAGTCAGGATGTGGTAGGACCAAATTGGGTTTTCTAATTGAGAACATGTCTTTATGTTCCAGAGGAACAAAGTTCTACAGTAAAGTAGCAGATTCCCTTTTGAGTAGACACCTCCTATCTGCTGCTGGAATACATCAACTGCATCTTCATCTTTCATTTCCAACTGTGCAGGTGTCTGTTTCATTGATTGGTTACCTAATAGTTTGGAATCTATTCTGCCTCATTGACAAACCCTGTCATTCACAATAGGCTTCATCAGTTTGCTAAGTGCTGTATGCCTCTTAATCATAAAGTGCACCAAAGAACCATCCATCCCTGCCATCTTAAAATTAGTATGATCATTGTTCTCAATCTTGACTCCTTCCTTGGGCTTTTCTTCCAGCCCTGGTGAGTGCGTCACGAAAGAGGTACCAGGTCCTTACCTAAGGAGGTGTGGTACTGATCTGTCTTCAAGGATACTTTTCTGACTCCAGTCTGCTGTTAAATTCATCTAATGAACTGTTCATTTATGATATTGATTTTTTTCTGAAAATTTCAATACATTTTTCTTCAATATAGTATTCATATATCTCTGTTAAAATCCCCCATCTCTTCACTCATGTTGCCTGCTTTTTCTACTAGATCCTTTAGACTTTTCATTTTCATTTTATTTTATCTTTATTTGAAGTCTCTGACTGATAATTCCACTATCTGGGCCATCTCTGGGTCTTCCCTCTTTGTATATTCTCTCATGATCATGATTTACATTTTCTTGCTTCTTTGTGTGTCATAAATTTTACGGCATTAAATGCATGTTGTGTAAACACAGTAGAAATAGATGTAAGTATTATTTATTTCTAGAAAAAATCAAGAGTGAAGAGCTAAATAAATCAGATTTCTAGTCAAGATATGTTTGAACTTTGTTGCAACTTTAGTTTGACCACAGGCTTTACATGTTTTGAAAGTGGAATTAGAATTTACCTCTGGTAGGCTTAGGATCTGAGCACTCGTGAGATCCATAGATCTCTATGCTTCTCTGTCCAACTATTAGCTTTCTAAAACATGAAGATCTCTCAGCTCTCACAGCCTGGCTTCCAGCTCTTTGTGTTTCTGGGGAGTTTTCTTTGTTCTCCTTCAGTCCTCCTATGTTTAGGGAGATCTGTCCTCCCAGAATGCCTCAGAGTACTCTCTCTCAGTACTCTTGTCTGTCTCCAACTCCTAGAAGCTGAAATCCTGCGTTGAAATTTATCCCTCTCATTTCCCCTCTCCTACTCTCAAGCCTTCGAGTAACTGCCCCTGAACACTTACTAAGCAATCGAGTTGGTAAGTGAATTCAGATTTACTCTGCCACTGGGGGCTCAGCATTCAAATCTGTCCCAGCAACCCACACATAGGCCTTAAATCTTTGTTAAAGATTCTGCTGATTTCCTGTCTATGGAGAAGTTTTTCTTTTCCTGCTAGTCAACCAGGAAGGAGAGCAGCTTTGTATTGATATGTTTTCTCTCCTATGAAGTGTTCATCACTGGAGTTGAGTTTGTTTAGAGATTCTTTGAAATGTCACTTTTTTGAGGAGTTCAGGAAAACAGATTTTGTACCTCAGTTGCTTTGTTTTGTTTGTTATGGTGAGAGTTATGCTTTCTCATGACTTCCTACTTCATAACTGGAGGTGGATCCATCACACAATACATTTGTTGATGGAACAGTGGGAAGCAGGAGGGCAGTCTCTCATGTGTTAAGTTTTCAAATTCCAGCTCTCTTTATAATTTACCCCTTGCTGAATTCTTGAGCAAGTTTTTTTTTTTTTTTAACATCTCTCTTTTCTCAAATGTAAAAGGAGGGTAATAAGGATGCCTAATTTATAAAACTTTGAGAGGATTAAGAGTTATATGCAAACTACTTAGGATGATATCCGAAACATAGTAAGAATTATATAAGTGTTTTGTTATTTTTATTTGGAATAGAGCTTTTGTCCAGAAAGCATTAGGGTGTGTTAAAAAATCTCAGCAAGATGGAGAGAGGATCAAGATAATTACCCCTGACTTTGTAGAGGGTACCACTACCAATTATTAAAACAGAAGGTATTTCCATAAATAGAGTAGTGTTTAATCAACCTGAATAACACATTCTAGTTGCTGGTGAGTTAGGTGCTTCATCAGTGAAATTAGGTACTTAGTTGAGTGAGGTAGAAAATATACTACTACAGAAATGAAAATAATTGAAGGGTTAATCACCCCTCTGGCTTTGACGGCCTGTGTACCTCCTGGAGTTGATGGAATGCCCTACAGAGCAATGCACAGCTGATATTCTTATCTTCTCTTGTGCTGTCCCTCGAGCAGCACTGCCTGGCTATGCCTAGGTCTAGGATCCTGAGATTCCCTATAAATGAAAGAAATAAGCTGCAGATGGAATATTTTTTTAGCTTCCAGTTTTTCCCTCTTCTTTGTTTCTTTCTAAATTCTTTTCCTCTTTCAGAGTCTCTGTATTTTGTTTTGTGTGTGTGTGGTATGCAGGCCTCTCACTGTTGTGGCCTCTCGCATTGCAGAGCACAGGCTCCGGACGCGCAGGCTCAGCGGCCATGGCTCACGGGCCCAGCCACTCCGTGGCATGTGGGATCCTCCCGGACCGGGGCACGGACCCGCGTCCCCTGCATCGGCAGGCGGACTCTCAACCACTGTGCCACCAGGGAAGCCCCTCTCTTTCTATTTCTTATTACCATTGTGGTATCTTCAAATTATCTTCCCATTTTCTCTCTCTGTTCTTCTCTTATATATTAAGCCAAAATAACAATAATAATAATAATCAATATATTACTTCTTAGAGAGATGAATACATTATATTCTTCAGTGAGTATATTTTCTTAATTACTCAGGACTCCAAAACTGTAGAAACATTTTACATATTGAAAGAGGTCCTTAAAAATTAAAAACAAAAACAAAATCCTCAAACCTTAGAATTATCTAAGTCAGGTAATTGCCTCTCAAAATTGCAGTTTGGAAAAACTGTGCCTCTGATTGACAAACTCTTGCAATTCCTGACACTCAGGGCTCTGTTTCCTTAGGTCTTTTCAGGCAGTCCTGGGTCTCTCCAATTATTTAAAATATGATCAGCTGCAAGGTTATTGTATTTACTACTATTGTGAATATTGAACGATGCCATTTATCTCCCAGCCTTATTCTTCCCTAAGACCCCCAAACAACACACAACTCTCAATTTCTCTCTCTCTCTCTCTCTCTCTCTCTCTCTCTCTCCCCCCTCTCTCCCCCCTCCCCCTCCATCTGTCTCTCCTCTCTCTCTTGCTCTCTAGCCGCCCCCCCCCCCACAGCTGAAAGTTATGCAATACATATATTCTGATGCACTGTCAGGTTCTGTGAGCGCTAGTTCAGGGAGGTATTTTTAGCTAAGGGGCTCTTCCAATATAAACAGCAACTTATATGTAAGTCTGGTTCCACTCCTAATGAATTTGCCTAGAAACAAAGGGTTTATTTTTGGTTTTTTTGTTTTTAGGATACAGTATGTACAGTTTCTGAAGGAAAAATTGAAAGTGGGCAACCAGTACTCCTCCCATCTGTCCCTGGGCAATCTGCTAGGTAAGCAACCACCATTGGTTGCACAGTCTGGTCCGCCCGCTCCACTGATGGATTGTTTCCTCTTTGCCTATTTTCAGGGTTGATACTCTCTGAGCCAGATAAATAGGCAGCTGCAGAGGACAGGACCACAACTCTCAAATCCTGTAGATAATTGCCAAAGGCAGCTGAGTTCAGGAGCCCCACCTGTTAATGAGCTGCCAATTATTTACATGCTTATAAATCATCTTTTAAACACTAACAAGCACTAATAAGCCTTGGCTGCCAGTTACCATGGCAACTGACCAGTCCCAAAAGGGAAGGAGACTACTGACATATGGACTCTGGGTCAATGGTCCAGTATCTCCTGGGACTGATGCTTTTACTCCTGCACATGAAACTGTTCTGTCCGGTACAAACGAAAATCACACGAACAGGGAGGCACAGGACATGATGGAATGCCTGCTTTTCCCGTGGCAGCTCAGAGTGTCTAAAGGGCATAGAATTGTGTCCAACTCCCCATGAGCTACAGGAACAAGCTGCCCTAACTTGTTAAGTGGCAGTTCCTATGTACAGCCATACAGCTGGTCTACCCAGGCCACCTGCTGTCAGATATTTTATTCCCCAGAGCTTCCTGAGCTGCTAGGCTCCACCAGTCTGAAGAGGGTTTCCTAATACATTCAGTTTGCTGTTGCAAATAGGTAAGATGATAAGCTCTTGTGGGATGCTCAGTAATATTTAGTGAGATGCAAGGAGTGGTTTCAGATGAAAAAGAACATATTTTTGCTCCCAGCAAACTGAAGGCATTTTCTTTCTTCTTTTAAAAGCACAGTGAGAAGGTAACCATCCATGACTCAGAACTCTTTATAGTAGAGAAAGAAAACCACCTTCTGTTTTTAACTGGTTTTCCAAACTGGCTATAGGGAAGCTTACCACGTTGGTGTCAGGTATGAGATGACAGTTCAAAGAAGCTGATGGTGACAGGGCATTAGTGAACAGTGACCTAATCAAGCAATAGAGAAATATGAATTTAATCATTTCACCATGACTGACCCAGAAATGCCTTTTACTATGACTTCTACAAGATGCTAGTTTTCAATAGAAAGTTGAATTACTGATACCATAAAGAAGTTCCTCACCCTTCAGCAGGTGTTCGAATTGATACCTTTAACCTCCCAACTGCCTGTTGTAGGGCAAAGAACATGAGCTTTAGATCAGGATTTATTAGTATCACTACCATTTAAGTGCCTCCACTTGGCTGGAGGATAAAGGAAATGGAGGTAGCTCTTTGTAAATCTTTAGATTTTGATGAAAATGAAAATTATGGCAGTGGTGGGCATATATTACTCCCTCTACCTTGGGCTATTTTCTGGCCTTTGCATCCATTACATTATAGAGGGGGTAAGGGTTCAAAGGCTGCATGAAATTTAATATATCTATATCTTTTATATATCTAATTGCATATATGCACATGTTACCTTGGAGTTATGCATATGCCAGTGCTGGGGAATTTTCCTTCTCCTGCCATTGTTACTTTTTTTTAAGAAGTATAGCATCAGAAACCTTTATTTTGAAAAAGACATTTTATACCATTTGTGGTTCATTCATCTTTAATATTGTAGTACTTAAATTTTTTGATTTATTTAAACTAAGGAAAACCAAAAACAGTTCACCCATTTCTCCCACCCCCCCAACCTCCCCCACCTCTGGCAACCACCAATCTGTTCTCTGTATCTATGAGCTTGGAGATAAGATTCCACATATAAGAGAGATCATACAGTATTTGGATTTCTCTGACTGACTTATTTCACTTAGCATAATGCCCTCGAGTTTCATCTGTGTTGTTGCAAATGGCAAGATTTAATTCTTTTTTTATGGCTGAGTAATATTCTATTGTATGTAAGTACCACAATTTATTTATCCATTAATCCACTAATGGACACTTAGCTTGTTTCCATATCTTGGCTATTGTAAATAATGCTGCCGTGAACATGTGGGTACATATGTCTTTTTTAATTTGTGATTTCATTTTCTTCAATACATACCCAGAAGTGGAATTGCTGGGTCACATGATAATTCTATTTTTAAATTTTTTTGAGGAACCTCCATACTGTTTTTCATAGTGAATGCACCAATTTACATTTCCAGTGCACAAGGGTTCCTTTTTCTCCACATTTTCACCAACACGTGTTATTTCTAGTCTTCTTGATAAGAGCCATCCTACAGGTGTGAGGTGATAGCTTATTGTAGTTTTCATTTGCATTTTCCTGATGATTATAGGTGTAGAGCATCTTTTCATGTACCTGTTGGCCATCTGTATCCCTTCTTTGGAAAAATCAGATCTATTCAGATCTTCTGTCCATTTTAAATGAAATTATTTGTTTATTTTTGCTGTTGAGTTTTATGCATTCTTTATGTATTTTGGATGTAACCCTTTATCAGATATATGATTTGCAAATATTTTCTATGATTCAGTAGGTTGTCTTTTCATTTTGTTGATGATTTCCTTTGCTGTACAGAAGTGTTTTTGATCTGATATAGTCCCATTTGTTTATTTTTGCTTTTGCTTTTGGTTACTTTCTATGTAGAGTATCTACTTCATTTGGCTTCTACCAGTCGTTCTTCAAGTATCCTATACTTGCCAGTTTGAATACTCAGATAGGAATTAGAATCTTTACAAAGGGTCAAAAGTAATGTCAAAGCCTTTGGTAGCATATTACATAGGGTTGTCCCCCAAATGAAATATTCTTGGATGAGCAGAGTCACTATGTGAGTAAAAACCCAATGGAAAATAAAATGTAGGACTGATGAGAGGTCCAAAAAATATCAGTTATGTTGAAAACATTGTCAAAGTTTAAAGGCTGCAAAAATACCTAGATGAAAGGGCAGTCAACCATGTGGATTGTGGAGAAAAGTTTATGAAGGAACTTATGGCCCTTTGGTCTTGTTTCAGGTGGGTTGGGGGTGAGGTTGGTAAAGTGAGGGAGTAATTTGTACGTTTATGCATGACTGATTTAATAAGGAACCAAGTCATTTGAAATGTCAAGGGAAAGCAGACAAATCTCCCATGCAGGAGAGAATTTAACCCCCCAGCCCCTGCCCCTCCAAATCCTTCTCTTCATTTGGAGTGGTCAAGAGGAAAGACTGGAGCCTGGGAAACAGGGCTCTAGCCCTGCCTGTGCTTCTGCATAACTGTGAACCATTAGACATGTTGCTTCTCATTTCTGGGTCTGAGTTTTTGTACCCTCTTTGTGTACTTCATAAGGATATTTGAGCTTACACTAACATAGTTAATTTGTAAATCTATGAAAGTTGAAAGTAGACCCCAAATATCCAAAGCAATCTTGGGAAAGAAAAACGGAGTTGGAGGAATCAGGCTCCCTGACTTCAAACTATACCACAAATCTACAGTAATCAAGACAGTATGGTACTGGCACATAAACAGAAATATCGATCAGTGGTACAGGATAGAATGCCCGGAGAAAAACCCATGCACATATGGGCACCTAATTTACGACAAAGGAGGCAAGAACATAGAATGGAGAAAAGAGAGACTCTTCAATAAGTGGTGCTGGGAAAACTGGACAGCTACACATAAAAGAATGAAACTAGAACACTAGCTAACACCATACACAAAAATAAACTCCAAATGGATTAAAGACCTAAATGCAAGACCGGACATTATAAAACTCTTAGAGGAAAACATAGGAAAAACACTCTTTGACATAAACCACAGCAAGATCTTTTTTGACACACCTCCTAGAGTAATGGAAATAAAAACAAAAATAAACAAATGGGACTTAAAAGCTTTTGCATAGCAAAAGAAACCATAAACAAGACAAAAAGACAACCCTTAGAATGGGAGAAAATATTTGCAAATGAAACAACAAAGGGTTAATCTCCAAACTATACAAACAGCTCATCGAGCTCAATATCAAAAAAACAACCAATCTAGTTAAAAATTGGGCAGAAGACCTAAATAGACATTTCACCAAGGAAGACATACAGATGGCCAAGAGGCACATGAAAAGATGCTCAACATCACTAATTATTAGAGAAATGCAAATCAAAACTACAACTACAAAACTACTCACACCAGTCAGAATGGCCATCATCAAAAGATCTACAAACAATAAATGCTGGAAAGGGTATGGTGAAAAGGGAACCCGCCGGCACTGTTGGTGGGAATGTAAATTGATACAACCACTGTGGAAAACAGTATGGAGATTCCTTAAAAAACTAAAAATAGAACTACCATATGACCCAGCAATCCCACTACTGGGCATATACCCTGAGAAAACCATAATTCAAAAAGAGACATGTACCACAATGTTCATTGCAGCGCTATGTACAGTAGCCAGGACATGGAACCAACCTAAATGTCCGTCGACAGATGAATGGATAAATAAGATGTGGCACATATGTACAGTGGAATATTACTCAGCCATAAAAGGAAATGAAATTGAGTTATTTGTAGTGAGGTGGATGGACCTAGAGTCTGTCATACAGAGTGAAGTAAGTCAGAAAGAGAAAAACAAATACCGTGTGCTAATGCATATATACGGAATCTGAAAAAAAAAAATTGTACTGATGAATCTAGTTGCAGAGCAGGAATAAACATGTAGACATAGAAAATGGACTTGAGGACATGGGGTGGGAGGGGGAAGCTGGGGCGAAGTGAGAATAGCATCGACATACATACACTACCGAAAGTAAAATAGCTAGTGGGAAGCAGCAGCATAGCACAGGGAGACTAGCTCAGTGCTTTGAGATGACCTAGAGGGGTGGGATAGGGAGGATGAGAGGGAGGCTCAAGAGGGAGGGGTATGGGGACATATATATGCATATGTCTGATTCCTTGTGGTGTACAACAGAAACTAACACAGTATTGTGAAGCAATTATACTCCAATAAAGATCTATTAGAAAAATAAATATATAAATTACTATCAGTGTGGAAGATAATATTACTAGTAATATTAATGGCCCCTTTTGTCTTTTGGCAGTGGACAACTACTCTCAGAATCGAGGAGAAAACAATATTGAATAAAATACATAGAGAAACTAAGACTGTTCTAGATACAACTGTAAAGTCTTGAAAGAAGACAGGAGAATGGGATAATTTTTAAAAGAGAATAAGTAGATGCCAACAGGATGGAAAGAGGAATTAGAAGAATTGGGTTTAGAGTGACAGAAGAGATACTTAGTAGATGAGGGCTCCTCTGGAGACCTAGTTCTAATCCTGGCTCTCTCACTAGCTGAGTGATCTGCAACAAGCTACTGAATCTCAGGCTGGAACTTCTCATCCATTAACAAAAGATCTTTTATCAGATGAAATTGAAAGTGGAACCTCAGTGTATAAAAGTAGCTTTGAGTCTTGTTTCTTTTGTTGAAACCTTTCTTGACATTCGCTTTACTCCCACTCTACACTGTGGCCTTGGGTCACCCGTTTAAAAATCCAAGAATTTGAGGATCCTAGTGTGAAAACCAGGAAAGTGGATGATATCTCATGGTCTTTCTAATAGTATCATTTTTGCGTTTGAGATTCAAACACTCCTAGAGAAGTTTGGATTCCCTTGAGAAGAGAATTAAATTGGATGTTAAAGATTTACTCTGACAGAAAAGTTGGTGATTGTCAACTAAGCTTATTGTTGACTGACTGGTTTGAAGACAAACATTTTGAAATAATATTCACCATTAAAGAAAGGCGAGTTAACGGGGAAGTAATGTCCCCCAAATCAATACTATTCTAAGAAACAGTTACTTAAGAGTAGGAAGAGGAACTGTTGACAATACTGCATGAAAATAACTTGGACCAGAAGACTAAACTTTCCATATTCCATGATAGCCAATGCAGTCTGATCAAGTTTACAACCCAGAGGGGCAAAACATCCCAACACATCTCAGCAAAAGGTTCTTAGGGATTTAATCTCTGCCAGTTCTTTTTTACTTAGACTACTTTGTTCCATTCTATCTCTCTTTCCCCAATGATTCAGTGAAGATTATATAGGGAAATGCTGAATCCAGTGACGCACTCCTAACAAGAGGCATCTTGACAGGCATCTGAACAGGTTCATTCAAGCTTTTGCAACAACAGATAAAGGTGGGTTTGGAGGCTAGGTAGGGAAGGAGTCCCCTGCCTTTCCAATGAAGTCATCATTCTCTACAAAATCTTTGCAAAATGCTAATCAACAGTGCTTTCACAAAAGAAATCATACAACTCTTTTTTGAGTTTCAGAATAGGATTGCTATTTTGGGGGGTTTTAAAGTTTTGGGAGAATCCTAAATGTTTCACTTTTTATTTAAGGCTGAAATTCAGTTTCCAAATTTGAATTATCCCAGAGGTCTGTAAATGCACTGCCAGATGGGCTACAGAGTTGAGAGAAGAAATGGAAAAATGCCTCTTTGGGTGGGAAAACACATTTATATGATAGTCTTCTGACAGCCCTCATCTCTATATTGTTGATACAGTAACAAGCCCGTGAAACTTAATGTTAAAACAATTTTTTTTATCTTGAAAAATTTCTGTAGCACCCACTTTTGTTGGTTTTCAGATCAAATGCCCTCACTAAGGCTTGTAAATTAGCCATTTGGCTGAAATCTCACTTAGGGTGCTTGATGATCTTGGAGAGTCAGCTTATTTTATGGCTAATATCTGAAGGAGCAAATGATGAGTATGAGGAACTGGCCTTCTAATGTTTTTCAGCTCCTTCTTGTCTAAGCAGTTGAAATTATTTGCCCTGTTCAGGCACCTTGAGAACAGTCCCACCTTCGTGTCTTCATTCTTCCTCCCGAAGATGTCTATTCCAGCATCTCGAATTTCTAGTTGCTAATTTATTAGTTTGAGTAATATTTCCTGTTCTACTAAACTATGAGAGTAGAGGTATATCTAATTCTTCCTTGTATCTCTAGGATCTGGCAAAGTACCTGGCATCCAGTTATATATATATATACACATATATATATGTAAATAAACTATATGTGTGTATACATATATACACACACTATATTATATACTATTTATACTATCATAGTACTATTAGTGTGTATGTATATATAGAGAATATATATGTACAAACACACAGTACTGTGAGAAATCTCAGACTTGCAGAAGGCTCAGAGAATCTAGTTACTTGCTGATTAATTGGATTCTGCCTGTGATATGCTGGATTTTAGGACTGGCTGGCTGTCAAGGTTACTGCTGAGAGTATAAAGCAGGGAGAGGAGAGTGGATCTAATGAAAGGAGAGAACTCATGGCTGGGACACTGAGTCTAGAGTGTGAAGAACTGGCAGTAAAAACCAATGATCACATCCTTCCTCTGTTGAGACGGTGTTGGGAATGAGGCAAGCCCGACCTTCCAGAAGGGGGCTTAGAAGAGGATTGAGCTACCTGGGCTGATTAAGGCAGTGTCAATAAAATGAAGTTGTGGTGACATTCATGGCTTAAAAAACATTAACTTTACAGAATTATTTTCCTAAGGCCTTTGGGCAGATTTTGATTTGATCCAACAACAATATCTGCTTGGCTCCAAACTGATGGACATCTGCTAATTTTTCTAACTGCTTTAGTCATTTTGGGGGCTCTGTTTTAGAACCTCTCTAAATCTCCTTCTCACTAGTGTCTCAAGTCTTCAAAGTCTATGTCAATTTTATTAAAGGTCTAGAAGGATTACCTTATGTTCCAAATTTAGTATTCCTATTCAGTATTCCATTCTTTGTCTCACTTAAAATTTCAAAATGCAGAGTGGGGATCCTTGAATTTCCATGAGCCAATGACTTATGGAACAAAAATTTGAAATTCAATCTAAGATCACACATAAGCACAAAGCAATTTGTGTGTATGTCTGCTTTACTAACTACAGTATGATGTTCTTGAGGACAAGGACTTTGTTTCAAATTTTCCCCCAGCACTTAGTATTGTATCTGGCTCCTTTTCTGTACCTTTTGTCAAAAGCAAATATTTAGGATTCGTTTACTGTTTTCATATTCGAACACTCCTTTAGCAAGAGTGCTTGGGAACTGAAAGCTAACTGGGAAATTAAGAACAAAAAACCAGAAAATGTTTTTAGTACACATATTAGATAATTTTTAAACTTTCAAGTCTCTTTTTTTTTTTTT
>NW_006786963.1:1168357-1180507 GCF_000442215.2 Lipotes vexillifer
GCCGCGGAGCACAGGCTCCGGACGCGCAGGCCCAGCGGCCATGGCTCACGGGCCCAGCCGCTCCGCGGCATGTGGGATCCTCCCGGACCGGGGCACGAACCCGCGTCCGCTGCATCGCAGCAGGCGGACTCCCAACCATTGTGCCACCAGGGAAGCCCCTCAAGTCTCTTTTTTTATGGTCCAGTGTGGGACATGAGGTAAAAGGTGAGGCTAAAGGGATGAAATGAGATAGTCCTAAAACAGATAAAGGGGTGCAAAGAAGGGACATTTTAGGAACTAAACTGATTATGAACCAGAAGTGTAGGGAGGGTGGGAGGGAAGGTAGAAACAGACAAAAGACAAAGACAGCTGATGATGGTACGTGTTAAAACAGGGCAAACTGTGTGAGTGGTCCCCTAATTTCCCCTAATCAAAATCTGTCATATTTCAGCTTGGGGAGGTCTAGATATAGAGCTTAGGATAAATGAACTTCCACAATAAGTCACTGGAGACACAGCTGAGCTAGATAGCTGGCTCTTCTTTGTCTTGTCCTTGAAGGTCTCATTCACCTATTCCAAAATTGTAGCCTTCTCTAAATAATCTATTTATGGCCTTACAGAAATAGATATGATAGTTCAGATATTCCCCAGTAGCAACTCTTCAGGCTAGTGAACAGATCATTAACTTAAACATCACCCACTTAAGATGAGGCCTGAAACTTCAGGTTATCTCTGATGACTTTTAAAGAATAGCTATAAATGGCTGAGAAGTATCTTCACACAGAAGGTTTCAATAGGTTATGAGAAGTTGCAGGTACTGTTTCCTCAGAATAAGACTTGGTGGGAAATGTACATGCCAGTGTTGTCTCTGTCTTTCAAGGATGTGGTCCATTTCATCTAGGTTATCAAATTTGTGGGCATAGACCAGTGTTGCTTCTGAAAAAATAGTACGTGACCCACCCTCAACATCCCAAAGTTCTTATTCAAGTTAGATCCTTATACTTGAGTAAAGTGAAGTGCAGTATGGCGCCAACTGTAACAGTACAATTCTTAGTTAGAGTAATTACCCTGAAGACTAAGGTTTTTGCTCCATTGGTCTAAATTACATCAAGCCATTTCTGCAACCCCCTATGGAGCACACACCATCATCAAGCACTCCTCTAGGCACCATGCATTCCAAGGCAAAGAGGCTATGATTCCAATCCTTAAGGGATTCATAATATAGTGATGATAGTTCATAATCTACTCCAGTGAAGTGGACAAAAATATTTGCAAAGACCTGTGATGTGTTTGACAATTGTGCTACCCAAATGACTTACCTGCTTTCCAGGAAGATAAAGCAATGGGCACTGCCTGAGATGCAGCAGGAAGGCAGGAAGAGATGGTGTTTGAACTGGGTCTTGATTGAGGAGAAAGGATTGGCTGCATAAAGAAAAGTTGGGGGCAGGGGGTAGGGCTATTCTACCCAAGGAAGGAGACTAAACAAATGGACGCACGCATACAAATACACACTTATGTACACACTCATATGTTCCCCTTTATACTCTCAGCATATTTCAATTAGAGTTCGGAACTGAGAATAAGGAAAAATGCATTCTCATTCTGGCTCTCCTAGGATCTATGGTGTGGCCTTGAGCAAGACTTTTAAAATGTGTGGATCTTAGTTATTCCACTTGTAAAATGAAAGGGCTAGATTTCATGCTGGCTATGGCCCCATCCAATGTAAAAAATTGGGAGGTACAGCTAAACCTGTTTGATCTAAATTCATGATTTAGGGGATATAAGAATAGTTTATTTGAGGTGATCTAAGCTAGCCTGTTTTTTGTTTCATATAAAGGAAAACATTTTAGATTCTCATCAGTAGGAAAAATAATTGCAAGTTAAATATTTATTTGCTTTGTATTGGTTTAGTATTTGGTAACAGAAATCTTAGATTATAAACTTGAATTTTTTCTTTAAAAATAAGGACACTTCTTTTTTCTTAAAATTCAGGCAAGGAAGGGCATTGCTAAAAGTGGGGATGTTGACATATAGTACATTATAACATTCTGTCTGACTCTGCCTAGGCGAGACATGATGAAGAGTCAGTGCCATACAGAGCCCCAAGTTCCAGGTGACAGTGAGAACTGAATGGCTGAAAATACAGTGAGGATGTACCAAATCTCATGCTCATATCTGAATATCTGTAGGATTGCATTTGTCAAATATGAAAACTTGAGCTCAGAAACTACATATAATACCAAAGATAGCACCAGACATATTATCCTTCCTTCTGTAAACATCTCTCTAAGACTTGGAGCTCAAGTCTTCAGTTCTCTGGTACCTCATTTGCCCCATCTCGAGTACAACTAAGAAGCAAACCTGAAATTTAAATTCTGCCAATTACGTAGTTAGGTTTTAGATGAATTAATAACGAGTTACTGGACAAAAAGGTAACTGTTTAATAAGTCACCCACTGTCCAGTTTTTGGTATATTCATGGTGGGCATAGTTTTGCATGTGTGCCTCTGTGTGTGTGGGCGTGTGTGTAATGTTCCATAGCTTTTCAAATTGGATTTAAAGTGTTTCTTGGGGAAGATGATAATTTAGTGCTGGTTACCAGAGGTAATTTTTTCCATTTGTGAAATGCTTGGATAACATCAGAATCTCAAACCATATTTGCACATTGGAGTAACTATTATAAAATGGCATTTTAGGGAATAGATTTCATTTCAGTTGTTTACTAGAAAAAAACATCAAACATGTATTTAAACCATTCCCTTCATAAAGGTCCATCATCTGCTAATGATGAAGTTAGGGCCTGTGATGTTAGAATTTCTCTTGGGAACATGGAAGTCCCATTATACATGCAGCAATCATCTCTCTATTCATCTGTTGATGAATCTCTCTAATCATCTGTTGAATTAGTGGCAGGCCTAATGGAGCTCTGGATAAGACAGAAGGGAACATTTGGAGAGGATACCACCCCTCTTCTTCAGGGTGTTTGTCACCTCATTGCGTACAGAGAGATGTCCTAAGCTTTTTCTACACTAAGTTCTCATTATCCTTTGATATTGATCCAAACCACTTAGTGATGAATACAGGCAGCACTCTCCTTCTATTTAAAGGTCTTGAATATCTATTATTATTTTTATGTTTATTATCTTAATACCTACCATTTGTAATATCTTTCTTCTAAAGAGCTCTCTGGAGTGCAATAGGGTGTCAAGTGAAGACAAATGAATATGAAAGCACTTTGTGCTCTACAGATGAAAGGAGAGTCACTCCGGACCTGCTGTTTTCCAGGAAGAACTTTCCTTGCTTCTTGTTTTCTTGCTCCAACATGGCAAACCTTACCCAAGGTGCAACTCTTAGACTCTGCTCTTCTTTTTTTTCTCACACACACATGCACATGCATTTCAACTCTCACCTTTATCATGATCACACCCCAAACTGTGTTTCACTGCTGGATCCTTTATTAAAGCCCTGCTCCATATTTATAGCTGTCTTTTGCAAATTTCTTCTTTAATATTTAAACAAATCTAGCATTCCCAACATAAAGCTCATTATTTATTTGTCATTAGAGAAAAACTATTCTGTAACTTTGTTTGATATTCAAAATGCATTTTGAAAGTACAAATTTCTTTTAAAATGTCCTGGCCACCCGTTAGAAATAGGTTAGAATAAAGAAAGGTGAAAGAAGATCAAGGGCAAAAGATTATGATGAACAATCAAATTCAGTGAGCACAGAATATGCTGGAATATTTTGCACTTTCTAAGAATTCGAGGATGCGATCTAGTGAGAACTAGACTAGTAAAAAAAAAAAATAGGGTTATATTAAACAGAAATTTAAGGACAATCAAACTTTAGTGAGTAAGGCCCACTTTAGTCCAGGTGTTATGTATATTTTAGATATGTTCCAAAGCATGTATCACATTTTTAGAGTGGACATTAGAGAATTATTAATGGTATTTTTATGAGTAATTATAAATATAAGCATTAATACCAAAAGGATCATATGGTTTCCTTTTGACATTTTTCCTTTCTTAATTATGCACATCTGGGAAATTCATACCAATTGAGTTGATGCAGCCAAATCCATTAAGGAGCACACTCCCTCCAGTAGCAGTAGCTAACCAAATGGCAGGCCTGATGGTTAGGAGGGATTAGTCCCCCCCACCCCGTCCCCAGTACACTCCACTCTGCTTTTTCAACTCCCTTATCTCTATCAATGATGATCCCATCCTCCAGAAACTCAGGGGGATTCACAGGTCTCATTTTGAATATCTTCTTCTTATCCATTTCGTATATCCAGTTACTCAACAATTCCTTTTGACCCTTTCTTTGTATCTCTTACTTTTATCCTTCCTTTCCACCCCACTGAAAGGTCATTACCTTTCAAGCCTGAGTTACTGAGATAATATCCTAGCCGAGCCCTCCATTTTATACAACTGCTACATCAAATGCCACTTTCAAGAACTTGCCCCCTCAAAATAAAATGCTTCTTGTTTACTAACGCATTAAGTTTAGATTTCTCCCTTCTTGTCTTTTAAGACCTTTATAATCCATCTCCGACCACCCCCCACCCCCCCTTATCTGAGTTTCCTACTACTCCCCAGCATGGATCCTCTCCTTTCTTCCCTGCCCCCATGACTTGCTCCATGATGTTGGCTCCTAACTTGACATTAATCCCTTTGTTGGCCCTCCTGAATTTTACCCTGTACTCATTTCCAACTGTTAACATCCCAAATATCCCTAAGGACCCCATCCCCAAGTCCTACCTTCTCTTTTAGGACACATCTCAGTTACCATCTCTTTCAGAAAAGCTTCCCTCCAGCCTGGATCAGGTGGTGTCCTTTGTGTGGACACAGTACGATGGAGGTACTTGCATAGTTCATACTTACTGTCATTGCTTAACTATTCGTATCTCTTTCCCAGCTGTTCACTCTTTGAGGGCAAGAATCTTTCCCTGGGCTTCTTTGTGACCTCAGTGCATAGTATCCTGACTGATGTATAGAAGGGTGAAGTTATCTCGTTATGTTTGAATTTCTTTGCCTTTAGGGCACTTTTCTCAAAATTGCAGACTTAATTATATGCAGTTTTTGAATCACTCACCAATCCATTTGTCGATCTTTCCCCAGCAAGTTTGAAAATTTCTTATTACAGAAGGTTCTTATCATAGAGACCATGCTGAATGGTTCCCACAGATCTTTCAGAATACCCACTTACATAGTAGGTGATCAATAAATTATTTAATTAAATAATAAAAAATTATTGCTAATAACGTTACAAACCAAAAATAATGTAATCCAAATTGGTAGTGATGCAAAGAGGTTGTGAATTGTCACATAGTATTGCTCCTTAATAGCTAAGTGATCATTTTTGTCCCAAGGAAAATAATTTTATTCAGTTGCTGTTAATATATACATTAAAACAAGCAGCAGCATTAGACTTATCATATCAGCTGATGGATAAAAATGTCCTTTTTTTTTATGTTCTGTCTCTCTCTTTTTTTTTTTTACATCTTTATTGGAGTATAATTGCTTTAAAATGGTGTGTTAGTTTCTGCTTTATAACAAAGTGAATCAGCTATACATATACATATGTCCCCATATCTCTTCCCTCTTGCGTCTCCCTCCCTCCCACCCTCCCTATCCCACCCTCTAGGTGGTCACAAAGCACCGAGCTGATCTCCCTGTGCTATGCGGCTGCTTCCCACTAGCTATCTATTTTACGTTTGGTAGTGTATATATGTCCATGCCTCTCTCTCGCTTTGTCAAAATGTCCTATTTTAAGAGATAATTTATCACAGTGCAAGTTTCCCTTTACTTCCTTACACATTTTCTTCTCTGATGCCTATGTTGGCTCACATTCCCTCTTCTTCACTTAGGGCTGTCACAATCCAAATATTCACACCTGCTTATCCTTTTCTCTACCCTCCTACCCACCAAAACAGCCTGGCCCTTATATCCAGGCTAGCTATTTCCTCGATCAAAGCTCTACCTATAATCTATTTTCCCTGAAACAGTGAATATTACTGGTATCAGCCATTCTCAGTGCTTCCAAACAGCACAAAAGGTTTCTCTAGCCACTTACCAACCTGATTCCATCCTAAGATCAATACTCTGTCATGCTTTCTTGCAGTAGAAAAAGAGAACACCACTAAAGAAAAAAAAGACTCTCATTTTGATTTTGCTACTGAAAACAAAAGTGTGAAAATTTTATCTGATAAATTGTTGGATAGGAGTATGGGGGATATTTACCAAGTGTGTTGGAAATTGTCTACATTTTGGAATTGTTTATATTTGCTTATATCTGTGTATGTGTATTATATAAAATTTTGTTACATTGTTATTTCTCTATTCCTCACCAATACCTATTACCTGTATAAAAACTATTTTTAATAGGCACAGTGTGTTGAATTGGTCTAAACGAAGTTTTCTTCTGTGTGGAGAGATATTATGATTTAATGGGTTAAGATCATGTAGATTTTTTTTTTTTTTTTAATTTTAGATCTCTTAAGGTACTTTCACAGTTGTTGGCCCAAAGGTCTTTATCTCTTGCCAGTAAGAAACAAGAGTTATGAAAGTACTCTCCCATTCAAAAATATCTTCTCTACATATTTCACCTATTAGAGTTCAGGAAACTCCCATTGTATAATATCCCTTCAGAGGTTGGAATTTATCAGTCACTTCCACACAAGTATAAATTATTTTAATTAGCTTTTTTCTTTTCTGCCAAGAGAGAATGGGAATATCCATTAAGAATGGAGACAAGTTTGGCGAGTAGGATGTCAGGTGAATAGACAGAGAACTGTAGTACACTGTCTATGGAAGGCATATAAAGAGGAAGAAAACAGTGCCCCAGGAAGTCATTGGGTAAGGAATTCCACCCCAGCTCTTCTGCTGACACAATCTGTAATATTCTGGCATTCCTAAAAAATCATCTCAAGCCTTTCCTATGGTTCTAGAGGCCCAGACTGGACAGAGCACAAATCTATTCAAACAGCTAATCGAGGATTGGTCTTTGTCTTATTTTCTGTTTGTCCAACTGATGCACATTGCTTTTATTTTTGTTTCTTACTTGCTTATAAGTTTAACATAGATGTGGATTGCTTGGTTGCAATGTATATCTAGCCTTAGAGAAAAAGGCATTTCTAATCTAGTCTACTCGTGTACATGTTTCAGCTATGATGTAAAGGATTAACATCCTGACATTATTAGTCAGGCAGCATGGTACAATAGAAAGAGCACTTTTTGAGAGTTGTGCTGTCTTGAATACTAATCTCAGTGATCCTGAATAACCGTGTAAATTCTAAGTTTCTGTATTTCAGCTGCAAAATGCGGGGACTGTGCAAGAAGATCTTCTGGGTCTGTTGCAGCTTTAACATTATACAATTATTCTAACTACATATGCTTCCTGATTTTCCTTTAATATCTCTAATTTCATATGAGAGCTTAATGACTTGAAATCGCAAAGTGTTTTCTGACAAGTGGAGTAGTAATACTTGTACTATATATCTCATGGCGCAGTAAAAAAAAAATACAAAATTACGTGTGTCACTACGCATTGTGGACGTCAAAGTCCCATACTTGTGCATTGCAAATTATTATTGGATATTTTTCTTTCTACTATTACTCTGGTTTAAAAAGACCCATGATACCTCAATGTGCAACCAGCAGAGGGAGACAAGTTCAGATTGTGTTTCTTCTTAAAACAGAATCAGTTAACTGCTATGTGTACATGTTTTTAAAAATGAAAATGAGATTCATATTATTAGAAGATATGTCACTTAGTGCTATATTTACATATTTAAACTACCAAAACAAGTGAGAAAAAGAAAGAAAACAGAAGGAAAAATATGGGGGGGGCGGTGGGAATCTTGATTTGGGGGCTTAGTTTATTACACAACTCGGAGATAGCCCTCTTTGTGAAGAATGTCATTCCTGTGACAGCTGTGTCCTGTGAGCATGTCCGTCTGGAGGTACAGGCTATTTGAGTACCAGTTTAGGAACCAAGCCAGAATTCTAAAAGTAGAATTTCTAAATTTCCTCCAAAACTAGCTTTTTAACTCAACTTTCCCATTTTATCAGCTTGGACTTTGAACAACAACAACAACAAAGTAGAGGAATCTTTTTCCTGTCCTGTTTCAACTTCCATATCTAATTAGTTGACAAATCTCATCAGTCTCCTGTGAAATTCCTCTAAAAGTCTTCACCTTTCTTCTCTTTCTACTGTCATTGCCCTGTGGCCTGCTTTTATCATCTCTTGCCTGTTCTGTTTCAGAAACTTTATAACTGGTCTTCCTGACTTTGACTTGTCCCGGTACATCTTCGACTCCATTGCTGGCTAGTCATCTTCTTAAAACACTGGTCTGATTATGTTACTCGCTTACTCAAAGCTTTTAATGGCTCTCTTTTGCATATAGAATAAAGCCACACTCATTATCGTGCCTGTCAAGACCCTCACTGACCCCAACTTACAAAACCAGTTATTTTTCATTCTAACTTTTTTCCATTTCTAGCCCCACATAGTTTCCTACAACTTACCTTTCCCACTAATGTAAAGTCTCTGAGGGAAGGAATTCATTCCTTACCATTATTAGAAAGCAATAGTGTATATAATCAATCACGTTCGTCCCTTTCTCATCATGTCACCAACAACTTTATTAGTCTCCTAACTAGTTTCTCTACTTCATCTTCCTTCTGACCTCTAATTTCCCTTTACCAAAATAATCTCGCTAAGCTGTCAGTGTCTCATCTCACTCCTCCACAATCTAAAGTAGCCTTCTAAGTATGAGATGATGAGATGATGTGTGAGTCTTCATTCAGGTATTCAGGATTCTTCCTGATGCAGCGTCTCTCTGCAACCTTCTCTCTCTCCTCTTCCGTGCTAGTCAGATGCGTCTTCCTCCAGCTCCGTACTTTGTTTCACGCTGGTTCTCATGGCCAGGCATAAGATCTTGCCTTCCTCCATCCTCCTCTTACGTATCCGCCAAGGGTTACTTAAAATTCCATTTTTCTCCAAGAAGGCTCCTTCTTGATCACCTTTTCTGAACCACCATTGTGTTTTGATTCTGCTCCCTGATAGCTTAGCTATCAATGACTCCCTGGTCCATATTATTCTCTGTTCAATGTGTATTCACTTTCCTTCTCTATCTTGGTTGTGAGTTCCTGGGTTCCTGAAGATAAGAACTCTGAATGTTATTATTATTATGCAGTATTTCTCAGCACCAGAGAGGATTGGGCATATGTGGTGATTAATTTTGGTCCTGTTTTACAGTGGAGAGCAAGTTTGAAAGGCCTGCCTTATAACTGTACAATGATGTTGTGTGGCCCTGCTCTACCGGGGGCTTTCATACCCTTCATTAGATTGCATTAGGGTAGGGTGTCAATTCTGTACATTATTATTTCCCCAGAGCTTAGCACAATGCCTGTCATATGGTAGGCCTCAAAAATATTACTTTAATGAATTGTTTTGTGCATGATAACATGACGAGACACATCTTGTGAATCCTCTTCCTCTTGCGGAGGCGGTGCTCCTACATTCACTACCAAAAGCAGAGAGGACTGAGAATGTGATTTACAGACAGTAAAGAAAGATACCTTTAAGCAGGCAAACTTCTGGGACCCTTTGAATAATGTAATGACCTAACACTAGATTTGCCCTGCAGCTCAATATTATCAGTAAACTCTTGAGAAAACATATTAGTGTTATTTACATGATTTATAGCCTCAAGATATTTAAGTAGGCATTCCATTTAGATTTAGCTGGATAGCTATTGCCTGCAAAATAAACAGAGATATTAGATATGTAACAGAATATTTAGTAAAGTTTAGCAATTAACCAGTGTCTGCCCATCTTGTTAGGCACTTCTTAATCTGTAACAAAACAGTTTCTTATACTGACTCTTAATTAACATGTAATAACCATTTAAGGGTAAGCAAAGTTTATACCTGAAGAAAAGCACGAACTGGGACACGGTTTTTATTTGTTTATTTTTTCTCACTAGCTGGTAAAATGACAGTCGACTTGGCATTCTGTCAGGTATTATTGGATGGATGAGTGGCAGTTTCCTGCAAGGAACTGTACTGAACTAGTACAGTAAGAGAGAATGCTGGTATGTGAAAAACATCGATCACTTGTGACAGAACATAGCCTCTTTGGGGAGGGTCTTCTCATCATGAGCAATACGAGGTAACTCAATCTTCTCTTCATTCCTGTTGCTCCCCCCACCAGGCCAAGCCAGTTGCCACTGGATGACTAAGATTTCCTTCTCTTTGTCTCCTTGCTTCCACTATTGTCCTTCTACAGTCCTTCCTCCATATGGTATTCAGAACAATCTTTCTAAAATGTAAATCAGATCATGTCAGTCCCTTGCTTAAAATCTTTTACTGACCAATCAAGTCACTAGAATAAAAACCTAAATTTCTTACCCTGGGATCTCTTCATTATGATCCCTCCCCAGTGTCTAATCTCACCTGCTTTTTCAGCTATCCCCACAACATACACACAGACCACATGCACCAATTTTATTGCTCTCGTTTTGATTCCTGGTGTATGACACACCCATTCCTGCCTCAGGGCCTTTGCACATGCCATTTCTTTTATCTGGAAAGGTCTTTTTGCTGATTTTGCATGGCTGACTCTTTACATTTCAGACCATATGTTCCCCTCACCACACCTCCAGGCCATTTTCTCTCTATCACACGTATTTTTCTCCATGGCGTTTATTCTCCAAAATAACGTTAATATGTATCTACTTTTTTAGCATCTATCTCTGCATGAAGATTGTAAGTTCTGTGAAAACAGAGTCTTGGTCTGCCTTGATTCACTACCATATCAGTAAAAGCGTATTGAGTGAATGAATGAATCATAAACTTAGTGGGCATATCAGTATATGGAATTGCACATCTGCCTCCACTCCTCCTCATTTTTCCTTGGCCTATTTTCTGATTGTAGGAATACAAGTCATTACAGCAACCACAAATAGAGGATATAATTGCCTGATTACCTGCTTGCGCTAACATCTTGCTATACTGAAGGTGCTGCTACCGCCATCTTTCCAGATGTTGCAGTGCTCTTCCCATATGTGAGGGCTAGATCAAAAAGAGCAGATGCAGCATTACTTGGCAACTGCCACCTCCTTGTACATGGTGGCAGAGTGGGCAGTCTAAAAAAGAGGAAGGTCCAAGGGCCAGCGAGTACATGTCTGTGAGATAGTGGCATATCTATGAGAGTAAGTTTGTTGCTGGGGGAGGACCCAAGCAGCTGCTCAAGAATCTCAAAGACCTTGTTAAAACTTGGGCAAACCCAAGCATTGATACATACCAAAACATAATGAGTACAAAAAGAAGCAGAAGACCAATATGATAACAATGAACTACAAAGGCATGAAATAAAAGCAAACCATGTAAGAGTGATTTTTAATTGTGCAGAGTATGGATTAAATGCTTTACATCACTGAGGTTTCTATAGTTAAAGGTTTGAACAATATTTAACTGACTTGAAGCTGATTGATTTTGTTAGGCAGTGAGACACGTGCGAATGAAGCTATTGTATTCTAAGGAGCTGAGTTCCAAAGGAAATTCACACAAGATAGTACCATTGTTATGAGCATAAAACGACATACTTGAATATTGCTAAATTATGATGAAATCATTGAGAATGTCATAGCAGGAATCCTAAGGAGAAGTATTGACAAATTATGCATTTCTAGTTCATATGGAAATGCTAATTTCACTTATGTGAGTAAAGTACAGGCATGGCGTTATTATGATTAAGACCTTACAACTGTAGAAATGTAGAGTGGTATATTAATAATATTATAGACATGTTTAGCATAAAATGAAACCAATGTAGCTAAATTAGTTGTACATTCCAGGCTGCATCTGGATTTCCTGTGAGCCTATTACCTTACAAAGCTAAACAGAAGAATAAACCTTTCATGCTTCTTAGGGTGCTCAGACGTTAGCCAGTTTTTGTTTTCGCTGCAGCATTTGTCCCTGGAGAGTGCCAGAATCTTCTAAAGCCTTTTTAAGAAAGGCACTATGTTATTTTAAAGTAGTAGCTAAGATCATCTTACTTGGGTGGTGATGGCTGTTTCATATGGCTAACAGCCATACTTGCCTCACAAATAACCTGAAAGAATGTTCATTTTTGCCAGCCCTTTTGGAAGAGCGTATTTAAAATA
>NW_006786963.1:1180517-1182716 GCF_000442215.2 Lipotes vexillifer
AAGAGCGTATATAAAATAGCTTGAATAAATTTCAGTAACACCTGTTTGTTTCCTCCTCGACATTTCTTAGGAAAGCAAGCAGAGGAATTAATATTGGAGTAGATTTGGGGGAGTGACCGTTAGGGTGAGATCGATATATATAGACTACTGGATTTGTTAGAATGTATTAGATCTCAGTGAGAGATCACAGAGGAGAGAAAACCAGAAGGGGTCCATGAGGGAGTGAAAAGGGAAAAGACTCTGAGAGAACATAAAGTTGAAACAAAAGTTTATAGTATACCCACAAATAGATTTATTATTGTGTAAATGATGAGATTAACCACTTGAGTAGACTTGGGCATTCAGTCATTCTTCTGTTCTTATATTCATCAATTATAGAATGCTCCCGCTAAGCCAAGGGTTGGTACTGAAGTGCCATCTGGACATAAATGATAAATGTTAAATAACTTACACAGTAAACGTCATGATTTTGAAATTGTTCAGAAATTCAATCTGAATTATCCAATGATCTAAATTAGAGAATATTTAAAATGTTGTCTTTTAAAAAAATATTTATTTATTTAGGTTGCACTGGGTCTTAGTTGTGGCATGCAGGAATCTTTCAGCTGGTGGCACGCGAACTCTTAGTTGCAGCATGCATGTGGGATCTAGTTCCCTAACCAGGGATCGAATCCGGGCCCCCTGCATTGGGAGTGCAGAGTCTTACCCCCTGAACCACCATGGAAGTCCCTAAAAATGTTGTCTTCTTTTTTGTGTTTTACTTCCAGCGCACACAGTAAGTCAGTTTAGTTCAGTAAAAGTTGCCAAGAAATGGACTTTATCTAATGAAATTATTAAAAAGAAAAAAAAAACTTTAATTGCATTATGTGATCTTTTTCTGTATAAATATGTACTTATGATTTTATCCTCTTTGAGTAAGTTAGGCATTGGTCTATTACAATTCTGATTATAATCCTGATTAACTTTATACATCCTTTTCTCAGAGTGATTATGGAGACAAACTCCAGATCTGATTGATTTGCTACAGATTTCACATTCCTATTACTTTGGTGTGAATTATTTTGTACACCAGTATGTTAAATTTTATGCTTTGTCCTAGGACCAGACAAGTCCTACAGGTAACTTGAGTTTACAGGTATGGGCAGTAGTCAACAACCATGTCTAGGCATCTACCGCAAACAATATGCTACCACCCCACCATACTTTCTCCTTGCCCTGGAAAAACCTCCTTCTTTCTTCATTCAAAGTATAGTCCACTGATGCAAGAGAATTTTCACACCCTTGATATATCTGATCCTTCCCCTCAGTATCTAGTTCTCCTTGCAGGGTCATGTCATTCACCTGCCATCATCAAAGGAAACAGATGTTCTAGTAGCCCCGGTCCTTTGGTCTTTCTTCCTCCTAACATGGGACAAACACCACCCACCCAAAGAAATGTTATATTTAAACCTTTGTCTAAGCCAACCCTTCATCTCTAAAAGCTCAGAAGAATCCTGCCAGGGATTGTGAAGCTTGTTGGCAGCAGTGGGTGGGGATGGGTGCTCTTTTCCTTGCACTCTCGGCATAGAGTTATGTAATCCTCCCATCTCCATTTGGCACTCGAAGCTCATTTTCCCATTGATACTGGGAACCACAGAATTGTGTGTTTTGTTGTTCATCCAGCACTTAACCATTTTTTTTTCCTTGGCAAAATGGGTCCCAAGTTTTAAACAGCTCAGTTACAAATTAGTGGTAAAACATTATTGGTTTATTATCTGGGACTCTTTATTAGCCTCCATATAAAACAACTTGATTTATATAAATTTAATGTGTAGTAAAAACAAAATTAATTGAACTCCACCAATCTTGAATTTGTGACAGTTTGGATTCCAATCCTTCAAGTTCTTTTTTTAAAAAAAACAAAAGATCTTCCTTCCTTTCCTCACATAATCTCTAAGAGTGAATCTACCTTTTAAGTTGATGAAATGTAGCAGATAAACTCTTTGAATATTCTGGTGTGGGCAAGGTAGGTGTCAGCACAGTAAGAGCCTCCTTAGGCTTGTACTCTGGTGGAGTTTGATAAGGATTCCTAAACATATGCCTTTATTTCAAATGCCCTTGGCTAATCATTTGTGTAAATAAGAGGGGTGAGCATAACATGTGAATGTGTGTATGTGTATTTGTGCATTTACTTGTATGGACATGGAATATTTAGGGAAA
>NW_006786963.1:1182845-1203122 GCF_000442215.2 Lipotes vexillifer
TCGTGCCCCGGTCCGGGAGGATCCCACATGCCGCAGAGAGGCTGTGCCCGT
Organism: Lipotes vexillifer; assembly: GCF_000442215.2. NCBI lineage: Eukaryota > Metazoa > Chordata > Mammalia > Artiodactyla > Lipotidae > Lipotes > Lipotes vexillifer. The sequence continues at coordinate 1,182,897 of NW_006786963.1, forward strand.
GAGCCATGGCCGCTGAGCCTGCGCATCCAGAGCCTGTGCTCCACAATGGGAGAGGCCACAGCAGTGAGAGGCCCGCGTACTGCAAAAAAAAAAAAAAAAAAAAAGACAGGGATAGGACAGATAACTACAATTCACTCTACAGCATTCTCTATCACTTGATTTTTGCACCATGTGAATGCCTTAACTATTCCAGTAAATAAAATTAAAGGAAACGAAAAGTTTTGGGTTGATCCATTTCCATCTTTTATGCTCAGCATGGGTTCTGAGGGAGATGTCTAATAGTTGGGGGCTCTCACATGAGTGACTAACACCATAGGCCCCTGATGGCCCTTATCACTTGGATTGACTCATGGAGTAGAAGGAATGACAAATGATGGTAACCTGTCTTCCATTCACTGGAGTGCTGTCTGCAGCCTTAGTGTCACCCTGTAAGTGACAAGCTTTCTGATATACGAATCTCCTTCCTTGCATATGGACATTTTGAGAAGCAAGTGTCAGTAAAAATTTGGGAAGCAACAGCAACGTGCCATTGAAACAATGATCCTTAATACCATTCCTCATGTGTGGGACTGAGTAAGGGTTTCCTGGAGAGTGAAGTTGATTTAGGGATCAGGGATCAGCTGCTGAGGCTGGCACTTGGAAAAGACAAACCAAGCATTCACACTTCAGACCACTCAATACCAGCATTGTGTCCAATCCATCTTTCATAAGGGGGCTCCAAGAGGGGGAGGGGATAAAGGAAGGAGAGAAAATAAACCTTATTAATCCCGTGAAAGAGAGAGGAAAGAATGAACAAGATGTGGGTATGAAAAGACAGTTGGAGGAATGTTTAGTTTTGAAATCGACTTTGGCTTTTAATCTTAGACTCCACTGTCAAGTTTCTTCTGTTTTGCATTCCTCATCCCATCTTTCAGCACTGGTCCCCCTCCACCCCTCAGGCTTTCCTGTCCTCTGTTTCACTCGCTCCATCTGTCAAGGTTTGCCTTCTCTTGGCGTTCTCTTCATTTCTCCCTTTTCCTTCTTTCTCACTCTTTGCCTCTCCTTCCCTGGACTCTTTCTCCTGTTGTTTTACAGCTTGAGTCCCTCGCCTTTTCCCCCTTTCTCTTGCACGGCACCTCCAAGCTCCATTCCCTCTTCTTAAGGAAATCAGCCAGGCCTCAGATGGAGCTGTTGTCCTGACAACCTAAAGGCGCATCAGGCTTTCACTGAGGCTGGCGGCTGCTGAAGGGGGCAGTTGTGGAAAGCGAGGGGCCACGCTGAGGGGAGGGCAGAGGGGATGACTCCGGGGGGCTGTTGGAATCCGCGACGGGCGGGGGAGGTGCCAAGCGGAGGGAGGGCGAGAGGGAGGGACTGGAGGGAGAAACAGGAAGGGGAGGAGGGGGAGGGAGACTCTGGGCTGCTGCCGCTGCTGTGTGGGTTTCTTTACACTCGTTGGCAGGCTGGGTGCCGGCTCCCTCGCCCACCGGGAAAGTGGGTTACGGAGGCAAGAGGCTCAGCTCAGACGCTGGCAAAGGAGCATCCAGCCACAGAGAGACCAGAGAACACCTTCTTTTTGGCCGCCTTCTCTTCATCTTTTCTAGAGGGTTTTATATTTTGTACTCTCTCCTTTCAAATTTTGTGTCTTTGACTTTTCCCCACCTCTTCTCGGGTTTTTGAGGGCTTTGTTGAGTCTTAGAGGCAAAAGAGACTGAGCGAGGGAAAGAGAGAGGCAAAGTGGAAAGGACCACAAAACGGCAAAGCCCGTTACGCGTTTGCCGTGGATGAAAGCCCTCCGTTTGTAAAGCCCTCTCGGCGAGCAGCAGGCCCACGCACATCCTCCAGAGTAGCCCGCGACCCGCACCTCGGCGTGGCTACCATGGTCGCCAGAGTTCAGCCTGATCGGAAACAGTTGCCGCTGGTCCTACTGAGATTGCTCTGCCTTCTTCCCACAGGACTGCCCGTTCGCAGCGTGGATTTTAACCGAGGCACCGACAACATCACCGTGAGGCAGGGGGACACGGCCATCCTCAGGTAGGGCTTTCGGGCAACTTTTCTGTGGCGCTTAAGAGTGTGTGTGTTCTCCATGAACTCCAGCTCCTGATGCTGCAGGCTTGTGCTGTGTGTGTGCGTGTGTACGGGTGTGTGCGTGTGTCTGCGCGCCTTTTACAGACTGGTCGAGGTATCTGCCAGCAAATTTCAAGGGGATTCTGGTCACTGTCAAGGATCAGCAGGGTTGGTTAAATGTTGTTTAGTTCCTAGGATCTAGCTTCTCTTGCTGAGAAAGGCTAATTTCATCAATGGTGTTAGTGACATTTGGGCAGTGTTTTTGCTTTTGTGATTGCAGATGCTTTGTACTTAAGAGTTTTGTTGGGGTTCCTTAACTGAGAAAGAAGAGTTTGTTGAATTATGGCTCTCAGAGAATGGTGCACAGTATTGCATTCTCCGTGGTGTATGTGTGTTTGTACGTGTGGATACGTACAAAAAGCCTCTCGCTCTGCCCAGCAATAGTTTGGATAGGAGACTTTCCGTAAGGATCTGCTAATTGACATGGAGGGCAATAAATCAATCTTAGAACTTTGGTTGATTACTGAGCCTTTTCTGGAATGTGGATAGAAATCAACACAAGAATGAACAGAAGGAAAAAGAAAAAAAAAGGAACTTTTGCCAAATTGCTAATATTTAAGAATAGGAATGTTAAGCACAGAGGTTAGGAAAGAATTAACCTGGCATTAAATGGATATTTCAAATTGATTATTGACCTCAGCGTCTTATCTCTGTGCAGCTGTGCCAAACTCCTAAATATAATTTGGGATTGAAATTTGGAAAGGAAGAGTCCCAAGTCCTTGGAGTTTGACCCCTGTAAGGGACAGTGAGCTGGAGAAACTCAGATGGAACCTAGCCATAATTCTGTTTCTAAAGAGCTGCTAGCCTGTTTTCCTGTGTTTCTTTTCTCTCTTTCCCCTCACCATCCACTGCATATACTCCTTGGCCTTTTTTATAGCTTTCCTTGAATTTCTATCAGATACTAAAAATGAATGAATGAATGAATGAATGAATAATGAAAGAAAATGTTCTCCTTGGAGATCTTTTAAAATCTCATTTCATCCAAATGAAATGACCTAATGTCAGTCTGTCTCTCTGGCTAATATTGTTTGTTGTGGCAATAAAAAGCAGTATCTGATAGAAAAGAAGCATCTAATCTGTGTGCAAGGAGCTGAATAGTGCATAAACCCTGGGGCATCGGGGAGCAGTTCTATAGCAGAGCTGCCTACAGCAGCAAAGTTTTCTTTCCTTTTCTCAGAAATAAATTTGGTTGGCTGTCACAGTGTCCTGCTTTGGGATCTCTTGCCTTGTTAAAGAGGGATGTGTGGGTTGTGTGTTGCGGTGTGTGTATGTTGCTGCGGAGTATAAAAACTAAGAAAATCCTAATGTGTAAGTGCTCCTGTCTTCATTTCCTGAGCATTGCGTTATTATGAATCCCAAAGATCCTACCATCCAAAGCATTTTTTCCCTTCTAGCTCTCTCCAGCCCTGTGAAACCTGCATGTGTGATTTATCCACATGGAGTAATAAGATTTATAGAGTAATTTATCTGTTTGCAAAGGGATTTGGACATGATGCAGAAAATATTTTCACAAACACATAAGCATGCCATGTCAACTGCTAGCGTTCATATTCCCTAACATCATTAACCCTTTGCAAGTGAAGCACTCTATATAAATTTATGCTATTCTTAACAAGATTTGTTTTCACTGATTATAAGAATGAATATGGGAAAAGTGAATACTCTGGGTGTATAAGTTTTTATGTTAATGTCCATGAACTTTGTAAGGTCTTTCTAAGTCAGCATCACCTATATCTTAAGCTATAGTTATCAAAGAGTTAGATAAGCATGTAAATGTTAATTTAGAAGAAAGAAGGTATTCTTATATTTTTGTACATTGTATGCATACAACTCTATGTCTATGAGAGGCAGTCTTACTACATAAATATCTATATATGATATATACGTGCTTCTGTGTGTCTATAGCTCAAAAGAAATGGAGTTTTTAAGCATTACACTTTAGTAGACATTGCAGTATGGAAATGGGGTGGGTAGTGAGCACAGAGAATAAATGTAGAAGCAGTCATTCCCTGGGAAAGAGAAGATAGACCAACAGAGCATGCAGAGAAGTCACCTGTGAGAGCCCACTGCTTTCCCAGACCTCACCTAATGTGCCCTCTTTTTTGTTTCCTTTGCCTTGGACAAGGCTTTATTTCTGGGTTGGTGGAGCTCTATCAGAAGTAACTATGGAGAGAGTTCCCTTTGTTTTTCGTAGCTGACCTTCTTCTCAGTCTCTTTAACTGAATCCAGTAAAGCTTTGTGGGTCAGTTTGCTGGTGAAGATTGGCACTCTTGCTTTCTGTTTTCAAGTCTAGCCTGGGAAAGCCTTGCTTCCACTTTATTTTTGACATTTTACTGGGAGCATGAGCCTCCAGGGGAGGAGAGGCAGGAGAACTTGGTTCGTTGGAAGGCACAGTAGATGTTTGGCACTGAGAAAGTGAAATGGCAAGGGGGAAAAAAATCCTGTCTCAGTGAGTCTGTGGCCCTGAATGATCTGAAATGGCAACAGGAAAGAACGGAGGTTTGTAATTCTGGTGGTCCAGTGACAGGAGTTTGGCCGACTGTCCCCAAAACATTTACCTTTACTGCCTTACTTCCATGAAACAAGTGCTTTTGGGGGGGGGGGCGGGAATTGATGCTTACTTTTGTATAATTATGATCTTTGATGTAAATGTGCGTCTTGATAGGACAGTATATACTAGTCTTGGGGTCTTGCTCTGTAATTTCTGTCTTTTGGAAGAAAGAAAAGAAAGACTCTAGAATGAAGGTGATAAAACTAGGTGGAAAGAAAGACAATCTCATGTATACCAATCTAACCCTGTTGTTTCCCAGAAGGGATTCTAGATCTTTATGAGTGCCTTTATGAGATCCTTTAAGAGCTAAAGGAAACCACAGTACCATCTTCCATCTCAAAGGCAAAGGATCAAAGTGTGATTCACAGACGGGTGGCAGCCGCAGCAGCTCCTGGAGTGCCATCCTAAACCCTACTGAACCAGAATCTTCATTTCCATTTGTTTGCACAGTAAAGTATGAGACACAGTTACCCACAGGACTTTACTTGTGCGGAAGTCTCAGTTGCTTTTCTGAACGGAGCCCACCTGCCTCACTGCCACCCCCGCACAAGTGTAGTAGTTCATCAATTACTGGATAAGTTTCTAGCACTGGTCCTTCCAACCCTCTATCCTTGTACCCAGGCTCCCATAGGGATTCACTTCCTGGTTAATCTTGGCAGCTTGAAACCATATAGCTCTTTTGATAAATTAAGGGAAAAGTGAAAATAGTCTTCCAATCTGACCTTTAAAATTTCATTTTTAATAGTCCCACTAACTGTATTTTCAATATTAGCAGCATATGTCTGGAAAGATCATTATAAAATAATCCCAATATATCTGCTCATAAGGTAACTCTAAAAATTATATATACCTGCATATCTGGACATATTGCATAACTGCATATGTGGTAAAATCAGAGGATCCACACTAGTGTTGTGACTTTAAATATTTAAAATTGGCGGCATTGAAATTGCATTTATTTCACAATTCTGACCCTATTTGATGTTTTCAGGATATTATAATACCTTTTATGGTGATAACATTTTTACCATTTAAATGTAAATGTACCTAATAAGTGTTAGGTATAAGAAACTAAGTACCTAAGTTGAAAATAGTTAAATTTTTAGTTTTTCAAAATCTTTGGTCTTTTATTTCCTTGTTTGTTTCTACAGTAGGAGAAAAAGCAAAAACATTAAAAAGATGCGATTATTTGACAGTAAAATGTAAAAATTTTGTGCGACTTTTAAGAGAAAAATGGCTTCTCTTCTTTAAAGCATCTGGCACGCCTACATTCACAAAGAAACTGTCAACAATCAAACAAACTCCTGACACAGTGTGTGATTTTTCTACCTCTTATAATTATTCATTATTTGAAAACAAACTTTGTGGGCATGGGTCTATAGGGAGAGTTTGAGACAGTTATGAAGTTTTCTTTTTCTGTAGTTAACTCACTAAAGGTAATCAAAATTTATAGGTTCTTACTGATACTTTAAGGACTGTTCATTACCCATTAAGTCCTTTAACAAATATATGTGGTAAATAGTGGAGTAAAGTGTACTATATCTTGTCTAAGAATATGGCAGATTATATACGTTTTTAAAAGGATGTTTATGCACTTATGTCACTTGCTGTTCATTTATGTCCTGAGGAACACAGCAGACAAATCTCATGTGACAAATACAAACTGTGGTAATTTGTGTGTCTCTAAGTATGAAACACATACATACAACACATGTTAAGGTGATTGTTCTAGGTAATTTGACTTTGAATGGATTATTTTTAGAATCGTGGTGTGTGAACAACCAAAAATGACTGACTCATCCACTAAATCAGTTGGTGAGGGTTAAACATTTGTGTTTCTTGAGGCTGGTTCCACATAACAGCAAACTCAGGCAGAGGAAGGATTAGTGCATTTTGCTGTAGTCTTTGGGAGCTCCAAGTACAAATGTCTGTGAATCACCTGGTAGAAGGCTGCCTGAATGTGTGCTGGTCCCCCTCACTGTCATCACCTGAGCCCAAGAGAGCCTGCCCTTTCAGGCCACAGCTTATGGCCATTGGCCCTGTTCTCCTGTGAATGTCCTGCCTGTTACTTTGTACAACTCAGAAGAGCTAGGCTCTAATTTTGGATCTATCCTTGCATGCTACATGACTTTGAGAATGTCTCTTAAATATTTTGAACTTCAGTTTCATTTAAAAAATGATGAAATTACCTATTTTAGTTACTCTATGGGATTGTTTTAAAGAGCCCACAAGGGGTTAAAGTAGTTCACTTTGGTGAATTATAAACTGCTACATAAAGCATAAAGTGTTAGTGGTTTTTCAACTACATGTAGCCAGTTGTATAGACTTTAGGGGGCTCTTTTTTTTTAGACCAGAGTTTCTCGAACTTGAAGGTGTATCCAGATTACCTTGGGTGTTCGTGAAAACGAAGATTACCTGGCCCCCACCTTCAGGGTTTCTGACTCAGTTCTCTGGTAGGTGCTGAAGTCTACATTTGTAACATGTTCTCAGATGATGCTGATGCTGCAGGACCCAGCCACAGTTTGAGAACCACCAACTCTTGCTGCTAGAAGTGTGTTCTGTAGATGAGCATCTTCAGTATCATGTAGTCACTTGCTAAGTTCCAAAATCTCAGGGCCTATTCCAGACCTACAAAATCAGAATCTGCATTTTAACAAGATCCCAAGTGATTCATAAGCACATTAAAGTTGGAGAAATGCTGCTGTAGAGAGTTCACAACCATGGCTGCATGTTACACTCCACTGGAGGTCTTTTAAAAAACAATGAAGCCACATATCCCCTACTCTCAGAAATTCTGATTGAATTAGTTTGGGGTGGGGCTTGGACATAGGTATTTAAAAAATGATTCTGATATGTACACTGAGTTGAGAACTGCTGCTTTACTGGTTGAAAAATCTCTTTTACAAACCATGTTCAGGACAGCACTTACTAGACGTGTAGTAAAAAATTATAGTCATGTGTGTGGTTTGGGAAATATTTCAGCAAAGATGTGCAAATTCAACTGAGAGAGAGGAAAGAGATCCTCATAGATCCATTTCTTTAACCACACAATCTCATCCCTACAATGTCATGGAAAATGGAGTGGATGTTAAAATAATCCATATTATTTTAATGTGGTTCCGATTTACATAATATCTCTTGAAATAGCATTAAAGCTTGACTTTTTAAATCCTGTTGTTTGTGTTCGCTCTTTCATTTATGTTAGGCAAGACACAAAAGATACAAAACAGTTCTAGATTTTCTTTTTAAAGGGAGAAAAGAGACTATATTTAGTCAAGGAAAATATCTTTGGTCTTATTCAAACAGGCTTACTTCTGTGTACTTATGTTGTCATATCTGCCACAAATATGATTTTCAAAATATTAGCTAGATGTTTGTAGAATTCATTTCAACTCTACATGATGATGTCTACATGAAACTAATAGTCAAGTGTTTATGTCAAAGATAAAGGATTTTTTTTTTTTTTTTTTTGCGGTACGCCCACCTCTCACTGTTGTGGCCTCTCCCGTTGCGGAGCACAGGCTCCGGACGCCCAGGCTCAGCAGCCGTGGCTCAGGGGCCCAGCTGCTCCGCGGCATGTGGGATCTTCCTGGACCGGGGCACGAACCCGCGTCCCCTGCATCAGCAGGCGGACTCTCAACCACTGCGCCACCAGGGAAGCCCGATAAAGGATTTTTATCAAGGATATAAGTTCAGAATGTTCAACAAGTAGAGTCGTCCCATGGTATCTGTGGGAGGTTGGTTCCAAGACCCCCCTCAATACCAAAATCTGCAGATGCTCAAGTCCCTTGTATAAAATGGCATAGTATTTGCATGTAACGTATGCACATGCTCTAGTATACTTTAAATCATCTCTAGATTACTTATAACACCTAATATAATGTAAATGCTATGTAAAAAGTTGTAAATAAAATGTAAATGCTATGTAAATAGTTGCCAGTGCTCTGGCAAATTCAAGCTTTGCTTTTTGGAACTTTCTGGAATTTTTCTTCCAAATATTTTCAATCTGCAGTTGGTTTGAATCCGTGGATGCAGAATCCATGGATACAGAGGGCTGACTGTAGTCAGAAGACCAAGATCTAAACATCTTGAAATAGTCTGATCTATTAAATAAGTAAAAGTGATAGTTACTTGGCCTACTACGCACGCAAGCTATTTTTATGATCAGATGAGATACTATGTATCCAAGTGTTCTGTAAACTATAAAATGTAAGCTCTTAATTAGATTATTATCATTATATTCACAGTAGGAAATAACTTTTATAAAATTAGAAAACAATAAAATAAGCTTTTTATTTTTATTTCTATGGTTAAGTTTGGCCATTTGGTCTAAGATGGCCATTTCTTTTCAAGTCCTTTAAAGTCATATGTATCTTATAGTTGAGTTTGTTATCAGGAGTGCAGGATGAGTGAACACATTTTTATAGTCACCTGTAATCAAAACATAATCTCAAGTTAATGAATGATTAAGCTTCGCTGAAGAAAACACTTTGCTTCAGAATTTGTTAATTACTATAGGGTAGATTTGTAGAAATTTAGAAGAGGAAAGTCCTTGGAGATTAGGCAGTCTATCATCTCACTTTAAAGAGATGTCACTGAGAGGAGAAAAATTTAGTTGGTTGTCTAAAGATTCAAGTGACCATTTGAGAACTAGATTCATGTCTCCTATTTCTCATTTCAGAGATCTTTATTCCAAATAAAGAGCTGAAAATTATCTTCTTGGTTTTCATGTTATAACATGATATACCTTTTTTTTTTGAAATTGTAAGCTATTTTTTAATTTCTTCCTCATGCTTTTATGTTTCCAAATTTTCTATGATGAATAAATATTATTTTTAAAGCAAAGAAAGGAAAGAAAATGAAATATGAGTTAGCCAGTGGTCAATAAATATCTACTGATCATCTACTCAATGTCAGGCACTACATCAATGACATTCAATGCAATAAGACTCTTCCTGAAACTATTTTTTTTTTTAACATCTTTTTTTTTTTTTTTTTTTTTTTTAACATCTTTATTGGGGTATAATTGCTTTACAATGGTGTGTTAGTTTCTGCTTTATAACAGAGTGAGTCAGTTATACATATACATATGTTCCCATATCTCTTCCCTCTTTGTCTCCCTCCCACCCTCCCTATCCCACGCCTCTAGGTGGTCACAAAGCACTGAGCTGATCTCCCTGTGTTATGTGGGTGCTTCCCACTAGCTGTCTAGTAGTATATATAAATCCAGGCCAATCTCTCACTTCGTCCCAGCTTACCCTTCCCGCTTCCCCTCCCTGTGTCCTCAGGTCCATTCTCTACGTCTGCGTCTTTATTCCTGTCCTGCCACTAGGTTCTTTAGAACCATTTTTTCTTTCATTTTTTTTTTTTTTGGATTCCATATGTATGTGTTAGCATATGGTATTTGTATTTCTCTTTCTGACTTACTTCACTCTGTATGACAGTCTCTAGGTCTATCCACCTCATTACAAATAGCTCAATTTCGTTTCTTTTTATGGCTGAGTAATATTCCCTTGTATATATGTGCCACATCTTCTCTATCCATTCATCTGTCGATGGACACTTAGGTTGCTTCCATGTCCTGGCTATTGTAAATAGAGCTGCAATGAACATTGTGGTACATGACTCTTTTTGAGTTATGGTTTTCTCAGGGTATATGTCCAGTAGTGGGATTGCTGGGTCATATGGTAGTTTTATTTGTAGTTTTTTAAGGAACCTCCATACTGTTCTCCATAGTGGCTGTATTAATTTACATTCCCACCAACAGTGCAAGAGGGTTCCCTTTTCTCCACACCCTCTCCAGCATTTACTGTTGGTAGAGTTTTTGATGATGGCCATTCTGACCAGTGTGAGATGATATCACACTGTGGTTTTGATTTGCATTTCTCTAATGATGAATGATGTTGAGCATTCTTTCATGTGTTTGTTGGCAATCTGTATATCTTCTTTGGAGAAATGTCTATTTAGGTCTTCTGCCCATTTTTGGATTGGGTTTTTTTGGTTGTTTTTGATATTGAGCTGCATGAGCTGCTTGTAAATTTTGGAGATTAATCCTTTGTAAGTTGCTTCATTTGCAATTATTTTCTGCCATTCTGACGGTTGTCTTTTCGCCTTGTTTATGGTTTCCTTTGCTGTGCAGAAGCTTTTAAGTTTTATTAGGTTCCATTTGTTTATTTTTGTTTTTATTTCCATTTCTCTAGGAGGTCATGATATGCCATTTTTTACCCGCCTAAAAAATTATGCTAGTCTCCTATGATTTGTCCCTCTTGGAGACCCAACTAGGATGGCTTCAGTGAGGTTGTGGTCTCAGTTGGCAGGCTCTCCTTTGCACAGGCTCAAAGGGTATTCTACCCATTGCAGACACTGTAGATTGTATCATATTCTTTCAGGAAGGTAGAACTTTTCTTTTCTAATTTGTACAAAAGTTACTTTTGGCTAAAATTGGGACTGATTGTGTTAAATTGGGAGGAACTGGAAATAGATCTAGACCTGTCTCTTGGGATGGCAGAGGCACTGCTGCAGGTGCCTGGGGAGTTTCTGGTGTGACATGCAGGACAAGGTCTCATGAAGCTTTCTTGGCAGGTGAGCGGCGGAGCCAAGGAAGGTACAACATGGTACACAAAGAAAAAGGGCAGAGCACAGTCAGGGGAAAATAACAGGTCAACAGCTTTTCGTGAGCTCCCCATTGGAGGCAGGCAGTGTTAAGGGAGTTCTGTCAGCTCCTAGTAGAGACTCAGTCTCAAGACTGAGGCTCAGAGGAAAAACAGAGTCCTTGTCTTAAGGGCTGGCTTGAACAGGGCAGAGAACTCAGTAATAAGGGATATTCCTCAGACATATTACCAAGATAGGTAACTTGGTCAAGGAGTAAAAGAGAGGGATGTAGTCGCTAGAACTGAAGCTCTGTGTCAAAGCTATTGTAACAAGGGGTGACATGGAGATGCATCTCAGAGTGCTGAGCCCCATCTTTTTAAACTCTTGCTGTATAAGTTCAGGATCATAAAACCTGGTCCAGCTTTGTGAGGTAAAGGTGAAGGCAAACGTCTGAAATGAAGTAGGAATTGACACTCCTTAGACCTTCCAAACTCCAGGTAGTTCGCAGAACCATGGACCCGAGCTCACCTGACTATCCCAGACTTGTTGTTTTCCAGTATCAATCTAGAAATGTCACCAGATCCTTCAAAGGCTTCTCATCATCTACAACATGAAGGCAGAGCTCCTTAGCTTGGATAACTCCCCATGACCTGCTACCTCACTGTGTCCACTAGTTCAGAACCACTTACAGTTGGCGCTCATGAGCATGCTAGTGTGTGTGCACACACAGTGCTGGTTCTTACCTTTCTTCATGATGCTCTCTCTGCCTGGAACCTCTTCCGCCTCTCCACCCCTCTCACCATACTTCTTTGCTAGGTTGCCTCTTTGCCGCTCTTTCAAGGTTCAAGGTTAGTTCTGGTGCTATCTAATTCAAGTAATCTTCCATAATTTTCCCAAAGTGGGCTAAGTACCTTATTTATTATTGCTGATAGCTTCTCTGCATACCTCCCCTTCAGCTTAACTGAGATACAGTTGACAGATAAAATTTCATATACTTAAGGTATACAGAAGGATGATTTGATATATGTACCAATTGTGAAATGATTACTAAAATCAAGCTAATTGACATATCCGTCACCTCATACAGTTATCTTTGCGTGTGTGTGTGTGGTGAGAACACCCAAAATCGACTCTGCTAGCAAACTTCAAATATACAATACATTATTAACCATAGTCACCATGCTGTACTTTAGATCCCCAGAAATTACTCATCTTATGATTGAAAGTTTGTACCCTTTGACTAATATCTCCCCAATTCTGCCACCCCTCAAGCCCCTGACAGTCACCATTCTACTTTCTGCCTCTCTGACTTTGACATTTTTAGAGTCTGCATATAAGTGAGATAATGCAGAACTTATTTTTCTCTGTCTAGCTTATTTCACTTAGCATACTGTCCTCCAGGTTTATTCACATTGTCACAGATGGCAGGATTTTCTTCTTTTTTATAGCTGAATAATATTCCATTGTGTGTATCTAGATATAGGTGTAGGTTTCATACTTTCTTTATCCATTCATACATTAGTGAATGCTTAGGTTGTTTCCATATCTCAGCTATTTTGAATAATGCTGCAAAGGATACAGAAGTGCAGGTGTCTCTTTGAGATACTAATTCTGTTTCCTTCAAAAATATACCCAGAAATGAGGTAACTGCAGTATATGCATACCTCAGTGTAGCATTTACTACACTTAAAAATTATATTCACTTGTATCTTGCTTCAGATGTACTATCAGCCCTTCAAAGGCAGGTGTTTCATCTGCTTTACCTTTTCATTCCAGAATTTAGCTTAGTACCTACAGGTGCTCAGATAAATATTTGCTCACTGAATTGAACAGAGAGGGATAGTCATACTATAAATCAAGCAGGGCAGAAATTTATTTATAAAAGAGGAAATAAATTAGGAGACATGGATGAAGGAAGTTATGTTAGTGGTGAAATCAACCACCCCTGGAGTGATTGTGGATGTGTGGTTGAAGAAGACATAGTAAAATAAGAGATTGATTCTCTTCTGATCGTTAGTAGGGTGGATTAGGGGGTTTGGCTGGAGATACTTTGAACATGCCCTGTTGCAGCTACTCTATTTGGGGATGGCTTTCTAGAGAAGGTCAAAGAGGGTTTTTTTTTTTTTTAGGAGAATCCCAAAGCTTCAGTCACAGGGGCCCAGACAAATTATGCTCCTTCCTCTGACAGATTAGCAGCTCTGACAGAGCTAAGAGTCACTCAGTGCTCCTGAAGTGAGGCATGTCCACTGTCTGAAGAGTGAGCTCAGCCTCACACGGAGCTGTAAGAGAAGGGATATACTTTCCGGGAACTGCTGAGACTTTCTCCCTCTGGCGGTGGCTGTGGACTTTCAGGGGCTAAGTTGGGGATTTGGGAGCAGGATTGTTGTGCAACAGGTATATTCACCTGATCTGTTCTACTTTGTTGTGAAATGAGGCAAGGGGCAGATCACTCACATTCATTTGACTCAAAGTAATTATTCATACTGAACAATGATGCTTACCTGAGTTTTGCAGTGTAGGGTTCATTACTCAGTCCTGGAGAAATTCCAACTTGAATGTACAATGGGCTTTGTAATAATCCCAAATTCCCTTTTGTGCATCTTGCCATAATGCACAAGGGCATTATTTGTATTAGGTCAGAGGGAAAATGCAACCCAGTTTCTCATACAATAATGCATTAATATTTATTCCTTTATAATTTTTGATGATGCATTTCTATATTGGATGTTTATATCTTGAAGTTATCTAAGTTAGTAACATCCCTTCTCAAGTTGTGCTTTAGACATGCTACTGTTTGCCACACTACCTTTCTAGGAACAAAAGATAACAACGAAAGTGATGCAGTTCAGTACTAAGTCATGAATAGCCAAAATACACATGAAAATACTAAATGAGAAAAATAATTGGTTTCCTTATTTCTAATCTTTGTGTTTCTTCAGTCACACCTCGTTCTAGCATATCTACATCAGGGCTATTTATTTTATGGGGTTTAAGCCACATACAGTTGCCAATTTGTGGCTGATCTTCATCTTGAGATAACCACAGATTGCTGTCATCTTGTGTATGTTCATGGTGCGATTGCATGAGCATATCTTACGATCAGCATTTTCTGTTGCTGAATCATTAACTTAGCAGATGAATGGATTTTTCTTTGACTTTCTTGTTGACCTCTATTCTTCTGTGTATCTTTTGTGGCTGTAATCTGATGAACTAATATCTAATATCATCACCATGACAAGGAACTGCCTAAAGTCAATAGGATATTACTAGATTAGAGAAATTTCTAGATTGAACATCAAGAGATTTAGACTTTAGTTCCAGAAAACCTATTGTCTATAGAAAGTTGGGAATTAGCCTCCATAGTTTCAACTCCAAAATTGTTATAATTCCTACTTGCCTGTTAAACAAAGATGTTGGTCTGGTAAAGTGACATTATGTTTTTGAATATGGTTGAGTAAATCAGATGAAATGCATGATGTTATAAATGAGATGATGATATGCTCAAATTAAAAAAAATAATAAACTCCTACATTATTTTATAAATGTCATAGTTTAGGAAACAAAAATATTTTTGCATGAATGCCTTAATTCTTGTATAAAAATAAAACAATTCAAAATACAGTTCTTCTAAAAATAACAGTATGTATTTATACAGAATCTGTTATGTGTAAACAATTTGTGTCACAAATGTACTTAATCTATATTGTATAGATTTTTATTTTATTTTTAATTTTTTCAGCATATATTTATAATTATATATAGAAAGTAAAAGCATACATGTGCCTTTTATATGTACATAAAATTTACATACACAAAATATAAATGTGAATATTATTGTGAACTTGGGTCATAGCACACTTTAATAGGAGCCTAATTAATTTGATGGACTAATAATTGGGGAAGTTTATTTCAGAAAACCAAATTTTCCAGGTTTTCAAGGATGTGGACAGATATAATATATAAGTATCACATGATGGCTTTCTTAATTGGCTTGGTTAATATGTTTTATTTTTAATTGATCGTTATGCAACAGCTAAAATTATCTTGTAAGAGAAGCCAGACATAATATTTCTTGTTTCTGTTATATCTTTGTTATCATATAGCCCCTAAAAAGTAAAATCTTATAGCGTTTTTCCTACTTGTATTAAAGAATAGAAATTAATACTGTCTTAGCTAAATGAGAAATAACTTAAAAAATTAAAATCAATTCTTTGTGATCTCAGTTCCAGACTAAATTTCTATTTTCTTTCATTCTCAGTCACCAAAAGATCTAGTGATCTGTTAACTAGCATTCCTAATGAAGATGAGAAACTGGCCACTTAAAGAAGAATAAGAATTTAAATTAAATTTCAATTTTTTATCAAGGAAAATGATCATAATTCGGTTTTTATATCCTTTTCAATGTTAAAGACCCAAGGCATATTAAGAAATGATTAGGGTAATATAAACAAGTTCGGCTATAAGACTCATATGTATGAAACCTAGGTCACTAAAATAACTTGATAGCATGATTGTAGAAATACTATTACTAACATCTGAAAACCTGTAGAGAACAAAAGCTGTTTCACAGTATTGGTGACATACAATATTGTCTTAGTTATAAGTAAAATGGGAAAATAATATTAAATCAGCAACAATGACAACAAAAGTCTAAATGTTAGAATATTTTGAAAAGGAAGCAGTGATCACTAGGAGCCAACCTGGGTCCCCTGGGAACAAACTGTAACATGGTCAATCAATTTCCTTAAAACAAATAAAATTCCATATTGGTACATCAGGGAAATGCCATTCACTCTGAGTATCTGTGTTTTGACAGGTTTCTCCTGATAGACTTATGAACAGATTATGAGGTCCATAATGAGCTAGATTTTTGTTTCAGTTGATTGAAGAATCATGACAAAAGAACTGATTGATGGTGGTTGTCTTTGGCCATCTTCAATATTGGATAAAAACATAGGAAGCAAACTTTCTACTATGTGTATGACACATAGATAAAAGGATTTTCTTTGTTGACAGGATTATAAGGTGAAAATTGGTGCAAGCTATAGGGAGGCAAATCGTAGCTCTCTATAAAAAGGAAAATTATTTGTGTGTGTGTGTGTGTGTGTGTGTGTGTGTGTGTGTGTTTGTACCATGTCTCATTCAAAAAAATAAAAGAGATAAGGAAAGGAAGAAAGAAAGAAAAGAGAGATTAAAGAAAAGCAAAGAATTTAGGGTAGTTTATACTTTAAACAGAACATCATTTAAATAAGCAAATCAGTTTGAATGATTTTTAAAAGATAAATTTTTTTTCTTTTTAATGACATAATGGAAATAACAAGCTTCTGAGCCAGGAGACCTAACTCCAAGTATCACCTCTATAAATTACCAGCTTTGTAAATATGGGCAAATCATTTATCCTTACTGGGCCTCAAGACCTTTATTTATAAAATGAAATGATAATATTTACCTTCTTATACCAGAAGGTTATTATAAGAATAAAATAAGAATGATCTACAATTCCTGTTGGTTCTCCATATCTGTGGGTTCTGCATCCATGGATTCAATCAACTGTGGGTAGAAAATACTTTTTAAAAATTTCAGAAAGTTCTAAAAGCAAAACTTGAATTTGCCAAAGCACTGGCAATGATTTGCATAGCATTTACATTGTATTTACAACTATTTACAAATTACTTACATAGTATTACTTATTCTAAGTAATCTAGAGATGATTTAAAGTATATGGGAACATGTGTGTAGGTTATATGCAAATACTATACCATTTTTATATAAGGGACTTGAGCATCTATTGATTTCAGTACCCACGGAGGGTCCTGGAATAATCCTCTGTGGATACCTACAGACAACTCTATATAGTCTACCCTTGAACAATGTGTGGGTTAGGGGCCCTGAACCTCAGCAAAGTCAAAAATCCACCTCTGTGTAGTTGGTTCCTCTGTATCCTAAGTTCCTCTGTATCTGCATCTGCAGATTCAACCAACCAAGGATTATGTAGTACTGTACTACTTACTATTGAAAAAATACAAGTATAAGTGGACCCGTGCAGTTCAAACACATGTTTTTCAAGGGTCAACTGTATATACATATCTATAGGTATATATGTGCTTATTTTATAAATGTCATTTGCTGTTCTGCCAAGTGGAATAGATTTCCTTGTGAAGAAGTAAGATTTTAGTCATTTTGTATTTAAGCAGAGGACAGGTAACCACTACTGAGAAATATTGTTGTTATTATTTTTAAAAAATAAATTTATTTATTTATTTATTTAATTTATCTTTGGCTTTGTTGAGTCTCCGTTGCTGCGTGCGGGCTCTCTCTAGTTGTGGCGAGCGGGGGCCACTCCTCGCTGCAGTGCATGGACCTCCCATTGTGGCGGCTTACCCCGTTGCAGAGCACGGGCTGTAGGCAAGCGGGCTTCAGTAGTTGTGCCACGTGGGCTCAGTAGTTGTGGCTCGCAGGCTCTAGAGTGCAGGCTCAGTAGTTGTGGCGCCCGGGCTTAGTTGCTCCGTGGCATGTGGAATCCTCCCGGACCAGGGCTCGAACCCGTGTCCCCTTCATTGGCAGGCTGGTTCCCAACCACTGCACCACCAGGGAAGCCCCTGAGAAATACTATTACAAAAAAAACCCTTTATGTAGTAGAAGGTTGAAGTTGATTTCTCAATGTCTCTGCTACTGCTATTCTGTGATATTCTGAATTTCTACTCTATAGTTTATTTTATGTATGTTTATATTTTATTTTTGCTGGCATCCCTTTATAACTTTGATTGCTTATGAAGAATTCCATTCAGAACTGAATTCTCTAATCATTTTCCTCTGGGTTTTAAAATTCATACCTTTACTACTTTCTTCCCACTGGAGGATTTGCAAACATTTCAAGAGAGAGGGGCTGCATTTCGTAAAAACAGAAGATCTACTTAGGTGTTGTATCTTCCTATGTTGAAGAATATCAAAATAAAATCTGATCTCAGAAAGATACTTTTGTATTCATGAAACTTCATAGAGTTTGATCAGGTCAAATGGTGACCTCACTGTTTCCATCTTTTGACTACCTCTATTACTTTGGCATGCATGTTAACATAATTTTGCCTGAAGTCCACCCTGTGGCCATCTTGCTGCCGTCTGAATTTAAAAATTATGAAAACAAATAAACTTATTTACAAAACAGAAACAGACTCACAGACTAAGAGAATGAACTTATGTTTACCAGGGGAGAAAGGTGCCAGGGAGAGTGATAGATTGGGAGTTTGGAATTGACATGTATACACTGCTATATTTAAAATAGATAAGGACCAACAGTAAAACATAAATAAATAAATAAAAGAAAAATTTTGAAAACAAGATTTTTTTTATGTTAACCTTCAGATCTTCAGCCTGTCTCAAACTCTTGGTCAACATGGCTGAAATTATTATGTCATTTGCTGCCCCAAAGAGTGAAACATGATTCTACCTCCAAATCTGTGCTTCCTGTTGGCTCTCTTCCTATACGGAGGCCTTAGGTACACTAGTCCTTGAATCTCTCCAATCTGTCTGAGCCCTGAAAGGACTCAGTCATCTCCCCACTAGTTGATGTAAAAGCCTTCCCTCTGCTGACTCTGCAGTCTCATTAGTGATGAATTCCATTAGAATGGAAGTGGGGTAGCAGTGACCATGGACTTTATTTGCTGGTGGGTAAATCTGTTATTCTGAAATTGAGGAATGGTCACTCCCTTACTTTTCATATCAAGTGCCGTCTCTGTAAGTGATGAAGCAGCAGAACTTGAACGTCTTATTTTCTGTTCTTGCAATTCAGATAACGTCTGCTGTCACTAAATATGAGGTCAGCCAACAAATGGCATCTATAGGTAAAACATGCTTCCGCCTCCCGCTGAACCTAGTCTCCTTCATCAACTTCAGCATTTTTGCTTTCTTATTTTCCGTAGGCATGTTTCCTTATTTTATCCTGTTTTTGTAAAATGACTACCTAAAAGTTCAACTGTTAAAATACATAAACAGCAATTACCAGGGTATGAAACCAGTCTCCTTCCTGTTGAGCTGACAGGTACTTAGCCAATTACTTTGTCATTGCCTTAGCAGTATTTATGGTGAAAGAAGCATTGATGCACGGCTTTGTCTGTGGAACCAGATGACTTTTAAATACATAGTGTGGCATTTTGGGTAATAGTTTTGAAAGAGCTCAGAATGTCCAAGCAAACAAAAGTGGAGATTTAAAGGGAGAAAGGAAAAGTCAGGGACAGGTTAGGGGCAAGCAGATGAGGGAAGGATCAGGTATCAGGATTCCAGTAGAACACAGATAGCCCCATTTCAAAGTGGGTTATCTGTGTCTAAAGGTGAAAGTATTTCCAAGAATGTCACAGTTTCCCAATGGAAAACCTGTGGATGCTAAAATAAAAATAGAGCTTGTTAAAAGATAATGACAAGGGATCCTAAGAATTATCTAACAAAGTCCTAAATATGTCAGAGTTAATTCCTTTTGGATAAAGTCTCAGTTTCATTCAGCTTTAGTGCCAAGAGGAAAGGTTTAGGCAATCAGTTCCCAAGCCCTAGTCTCTTAGGAAACTACGTAATCATTGCAAAGTGTCCAGACTTCCATACATACCTTAAGCATTATGTAGAGACATCCTATATCTCACGTGCGAATAAACTGCTGTTTTTCACATCTGCTGTAGACTCTATTATAATAAAAAGTGCATTAAAGATTTTCTGAATATATGATAGTTTAAAATTTTATTTTACTGGACAATTCCTCAGTTACAAAGAGGCAAGAAAATTTGTTTGATGATAAAAGCATCCTCTTATTTAGAAAGTTTGCAGACCATTCTACACTAGGTAAGGATAGGTCTACTCTACTCAGGTACGTTTGCCCATTGGCAAGTGAATCTGAGAACCTAGTGTTCAGAAAAGATCTGAGTTACTGAGGATCATCAACTGTTTTCCTATTAGAGGATAATTTAAATCTACAGATGAAATTGCTAAGGGAAAGA